>NC_044920.1:28088950-28130228 GCF_003576645.1 Ipomoea triloba | reverse complement strand
GGGGGGGGGGGGGGGGGGGGGGGGAATTACATGTTGGGACAACAATGACAAAATTACATGTTAGTCCCCTTTATTAAATAATTAAATTAAATGACAATTTTAAATAGAGAACTAATTGTGAATTTGTGACAAACAAATAAAAATCAAGAATATATGTGACCATTTTTTTAAAGAACTAAATATAACACCATCACAATATTCTTTGAAAAATTTGCTCCATGTATATACGTAGAAAAATTAATTGCAACGACGTACTCCATACTTCAGCTAGCTAGCTAGCTATGATATGATAATGGTTGAAATCTTTAATTACAAAATTGATGTACGCAATTGTGAGCCTGTGATTCAGTAGGCACTGAGAAAAGGGCAGATTTAAAATGAAGCTAGCTAGTCTGCTAGTGGAACGTAACATTATATATATATATACACACACACACACAAATGAGGGTTCAAATGAGAATATAACTCTTTGTAAAAAAGGATAATTAATCACAACTGTTCATCAGAGTTATGATTAATTGAAGGTTTTAGTAAAAAAGAATACGTAATCACTTTTATAATTATTACAAACTTATTCATAAAACTTGATTCATTCTTTTTTTTTTTTTTTTGTTTTCTTATTTTTCAACAACCTCAATCCTTGATGTATCGAAATGACTAGATCATATCAATCTCTACTTTTGATATGAGAATGTGTTTTCGTGTGAACCCTACCCACACACATATACACGCATGCCTATACGCGTACAAACATATATATATTCAAAATCAAATGAGAACCATGTTTTAGCTGAAAATCTGCAAACCTGCATGAATGCACACAATTTACTGACTACTCAAATGCACACAATCTATTCTAGGAGTAAATTATTTACATTATATATATATATATATATATATATATATATATATATATATATATATATATATATATATATTCAAGTTCTACACTCTTCAATCTTCATACAACAATATCTTTGCTTACGCATTCTTAGCTCGGATATTATCTTCATGGTGGAGTCTGCATGCCCCCACTTAGCCTAATCCCAACTTTAATCATCACTTTCTTGAATTGTTTAAGTGGATAATACTACTAAATTGCAACATAACTAATCACTTTTTCCTTTATTATTTGGATTGTTCCATGTAGCAGCTAGCTAGGTTATAGTACGTAGCACCCAGGGTGGCATACTCCAATTTTGTTAAATCAAATATAGGTATACTATATTTGGGCTTTTTATAAGTGGGATAAAGTGCACTTTTTTCATAAAATAAAAAATTGATTGTGTGCTTTTGCTTTCAACTTTCTTTTGTCCCCCTTTATCTTTTCCATGTTGAAATGGCTTGTATTCCCTATTCCATACATGTTCCATCTCAGAATACAAGCTTTCTACTTTCTACTATCATGCAAACAACAAGCTCTTCTAGTGGTGTATATATGTGATCAAGATCAGATTTTATTAATTTCTTTTAAATTAGAAATTGATTTGAACCAATCAATTCAAATTTTATCAATGTTACAAATATCAACCTAAGCACAGATTAATCGGCGTCTAGGCGCTAGGCGCTGGCCGGTCACCTAGCGTATCGCCATAATCGGTGGTGGTCTAGGCTGCTGACCGACTAGGCCGCCTAAGCGTCGCCTAGGCACTGATTGCCCAGGCCTCCTAGGCACTGACTAGGTCGCCTAGTCGGCCGATTAGTTGTGCCATTCTTTTTTAAATTTTAAATGGATTATTTCACTAATAGCGACATCGTTTTGAGCGAGATAACACTACTAAATTGTTCAAACTCTAACTGTTTTTTAGGTTAATATTTAATATTTTAATATTAATTATTAAAGTATTAAACAGTTTATAGTTATCAACTCTTAAAAATTTAAAATAAAATAAAATAAAATAATTTAAAAAAATACACAGATGCCTAGGCGCCGATCAATCCCCGCCTAGGCGCTAAGCGCCCCCGAACGTCCGAGGAGCTCCTAGCGATTTTTTCAACCATGAATTTTATTATAAGAAGTTTACAAATTTGCAACATTCTAAAACATTAGTGTATCCTGATCTTCTTTTTTAATGTGTTTTTTGATGCGATCAGATGAACAGAAAAGAGTGTCTCGATAACAATCTAAACAAATTTATTCATTGTAGATCATTTGATTTTTGTCTAGTTTACTAATTGTCTAATTCATTTATCTTTTTAGTATGTTGAATTGTTGATTATAATTTCAGGTTGAAAGCAACATAGATCAGGTACAAAGAAACATTATCATTTCGTTCTTCAGATCTGATCTTAGCCTTAGGGACATCCCAATAATAGCAAATTGATGAGACTTTGAAGTGGATGCTCCATTATCGTCCTTCTCAATTGTCTCAAGTTCACAAGTTGGTCAAATGATAATCATAGTTATTGCCTTATTAAAAAGTATGTGAAATTTTAGTAACCACTAGGTCCATAATATCTAATCCCCCAATATATTCTTGGCCATATAAGCCAAAAAAAAATTCGCACCAAGGTCTTCGGTCATTCACAACCCAACTAGATAGGATAGATAAGAGATAAATAATGGTAACTCAACCTCCCATTAAGTGGTGGATCGTACTTAATGCTTACAAGGAATCCACCACATTAGGTGAAACTCCCACACTGCGATTATTAGAGTGTCAGGGCACACCCGCTACTATATATTTGTGCTCAATCAAGGGTTTCCATATGCAAACTTTAATGGCAAATTATATTGTGGACCATAAATAAATGTTTTATATATTGAAGGTTCATTATTATGTAATATACCAAACAATGAATTTTTAGTACACAAATAATGAACTGAACAATCAAAAAATGAGCATTCAATATATTAAAAAATGAACATTTATTAAAAATTACTTTATATCAGTAAGGTGGACCATGGTCCATGATATAATTCAAACTTTAATCATAACAAATAGAATACAACAGCACAACTCGTCAATAATGAAGACTAATATTCATAAAGAATATATGAAACAAAAATATCTTATTAGTATGGTTTCTAATCTAATGTACATATTTAATCTTGTTTTTTTGGTTAAGAGATTTAGCATCTATTTGAAAACTCAAAAATTTTCAAAATTTTATAGTGTTTGGCTATCTGTGAAAAATATATTTAACAAAGATTAAAAGAATATCCATTTTGGTTATAGGGAGAAAAAAAATTCACTTGAAAAATATCTTTCAAAATTTTTAATTGAAAGATATTTTTTGAATTCCTCTTTCACACTTAGCTCTCTCTATATCTTCCTCTAAGTTATTTGAGTGGTATTAAATGAGCAGACCAACCTATCATTTTTCAGGTTACTATTTAGATTACACTAGTTAAAATTTCATGTTGAGTTAGATTGAGCCAAATAGTAAAATAAAAAAATATTAACCTAGTCCAACACATGACTCAAAACCCTAAACCATAAAAAAAAAAATCAATTTTTGCAAATTTGGAGCAAAATAACTAATACTCCGTATTTTATAAAAATAATTTTATAATATACTTATGTTTATTTTTTAGAAAAATTTAGAAAATAAACCAAATATAAAGGGAGTTTTTTTTTTCCTAATTTACAAATAAATACCAACAAATGAAAATAATTTTTTAAAAAATAATTTTTCATTTTTTCTTTCAAAAATCATTTTCCAAATTCTAAATTTCCAATAGGATCCTTAATAATCTTAGAATCTTTGTCAGCTAAGAAAATCAATCTTAAGTTTGAAAGAGCATGATTCCCGTGGGAAACGGGGGCCAACAGGTAAACGGATCGATAGATCCAACGGCTACTTATCTACAAGAGTAGCGTGGAATGACCTGCAACGTCGGATTGAAAGTGAACGTAAAGCTTACAGATTCGCAAGTGATGAATACGACGTTGCAGTGCAAGACAAATCCGCGATAGTGACGGATATGGCTTAGACATTAATTAGCGCGTGCGAGTAAAAATGCCAACACCGCCATATGATATTTATTTTTATAAATTTCAAAAAAAAAAAAAAGAAGAAGAAAAAAACATGCACCTACCTTGGTGGCTTGGTGTATTTATTCTCATTGTCAATAATTTTTTGCTAATCTTAATTATATTGCTTTACTTGTATATTTAACTTAATTAAATGAATAAAAATTTTAATTTTTTTATAATGCTGATTAATTCTATTGAATTACAAAAATTTTGATAATATGTTTCACAAAGTACATACATGTTTGTCAAATGGGGCAAAGACGTGTGCTTCAAGTTTAAAGTGAAAGTTTGTTAATATCAAGAGTCGGTGTTGTTAACAGTTTTTTTTTTTTTTTTTTTTTAAAAAGTATTTTAAAAATAAGGAGAACAACATTTTTCTAATTAGTTGAAAAAATTATATATCATCTGTTTGGTTCAATTTTAAAAATATAAATATAAATCAATTATAAAGACATTAGTTACTCTGTATAAAATATTAATTATTTTACTAATGATAATAATTATTATTATATTAAAATAAAGTTGTAAATTAAAATTTATAATAGATATAAAGATCAATAATAATTATAATAAAAATATGTAAAGTAATATAATAAAAATAAATACATAAATTGATAAATATAATAGTTATGTACTATAGAAATTAAAGAAAATTTTTACTTTTTATGTGGGTCAGTTCGGGCTCAACAACAACTATATATATTTGTAGTGATGATAAAATATTTTCTGAATTGATATTTGTGGTAAGGGTTATGCTCAAAGGTATCCCAGAAGGTCCTACTATTTAATTGGAAAATGATTTTTGTATTAAATGATATGTCTTGTTATCAATATCATTATTTTTATATTCATCAGTTAATCACAATTCAGGTAATTAGGTAATGAATAGTCAAATGAAGTCACCGTGTAAATGATATGCAACTTGGTTTAATTTTTTAAAATATTTTTTATGATACAACTTATGTGAAAATTTTCATACAAGGTACATTGTTTTTTTTATTTTTTATTTTTTTTTAATACAAAGGAAGAGAAAATAATTTTAAAATTTGTGGTCTACTCCAAATTTCCCTTGTCATACCCTACTTGTTCGATCTTGCATTGTCAACAAAATGTCTAATCCTGAGATGGTTCTTTTAAATTCATTGAATAAAATACTAAAAACATGTTTGGACCATCAAAATATTAGAGGCACACTTAAAAGTTAATATATGCAACGTGACAATTGATTAATTAAATGAAAGTTATGAAACCATATCAAATTATACAATTTTTATATACAAAGAATTGGTTACAACTTACAATATCATACTCCTTAATTTAAGTCATTTTCAAGTATTTTTCAAATTTTAATTTTTGTGCACACATAAAATATTATATCCCTAGTGGGGGACATCACATTTGAAAAAGCTTGCAAATAAAGTATTATTAAATTAAATTTCACAATAAAGGGGGATTAAGATGGGGTTGCTAAAGATGAAAACAACACTAGGGTCTTAATCTTGGGCGTCACATATATGGTGGAGAATGGAGATTATGATATGTATGTATAGGCGTAGCCGGCCATTATATTATCTCACCAAAACATATATACTTCAAACATTATTACATAATATAATCACATAATTAATTAGGCCGACAATTACATTCTAGAAGCTCCATTGATTTGTCATTCTTTAATTTTTATCCATTTATTTATTATCTGTTTTCCGTGATGGGATTGAGAGCTTGTACACCTATAATATTTCAGGTATGTACTGCCCAATTTCCCATCGAATAAAAAGGATTTTTTTTTCTTTTTTTCCCGTTGACATACTGTTTATTTAAAGTTTTATAACTTTATTATATACAAAACATATAACTTATGCGATAATTAAACAAGGATTCTAACTTTAAACAAAAGGGTGCACAGACGTTTAAAATTCAATACAATTTGAGTTGAGTCCAACACATGAACAAAAGGAGGCAGGTTTTAACCTACACGTGTAGTTCAATTGGTTTTTAAATGCATATTGCGGGCAAGAATGCAAGAGATAAATTATACCATGGATTAAGGTCTATTTTGCATTGTGGATCCTAGTTTAAAAATAACATTCAGATTTTGTACCTGCAGTTAACGGCAAATTTTACGGTCGACCATGGTACCAATTGACTCTGATACCAATTGATGGATTTGGGCGCTGCATTATGCTTACTTTTCAGTGGGTCACCCATCCTATGATGGCGATAAGTCAAGCACGTTTAACCACAGAGTTCTTTAGCTATCTGGTTGTTATATCTACTTAAAATCAATTGGTGATAAGTAGGTGGACATAAACCATTTAACCACATCCTGCATTGTAAGCCACAACGCCATGTTTCGAATCGAGCAGGGACTAGACTCGGCCGACAGCCAACAACAATAACTATAAAGAATGTGTAAATAAAGTCTAATTATGACAATTTTAATTTTTAATTTGTTTCTTGTTCACAAAAGGTGAAATTTCTCTTCCTTTGGTCCCACACGTACTCCAGTCTAACAAAATAGTAAATCACGGTAACTCAAAGGCCTATTAGGTAAGACTTGAGAGGACTAGTGGATAGTGAAAATTTTAATTTTTGTTTCTTAAAGACACCACAAGGCCACAATATCGGACAGTGGCTGGAATCACATGAAGGCGCCGGGGATCCATGGTGGCATATATAATCATTGAGAATATAATATCATGTCGGAAGAAATTAAACACAAAGTGACAGACCACCAAAACCTTATATATTTAATTATTAATTTATTAACAAATATTTTATTCGTGTGGACTCTAGAGTGTCACGTACTCTATTTCTTAGTTTTCTATTTTTATTTTATATCCTCCATCCCAATTCCAAATACTACACCAAATTAATAAATATACACTAAAAATCAATTTTTTTTAAAAATAATGAATAGCCCTAAAAGGAGTAATCAACGGTGTAGATAATGAATCTCGTACCAAAAACTCAGGAGTTTGATTCTTGTCACAACGATATAATTTATCTTTATTACACAACGATACCATTTGCTTAGTGCACACTATCGGGTAGTGATTGCGAGTCTTCACCCAATGATTCAGTTGATTGTATAATCAAACCTTATAGCAATAAAATATTAGACATACCTCTAAATAAATTAAATGCTCCTAAAAGACAGATGCACTTCTTCAATTATTTAGGTAAAAATATAAAGTTAATAATTATACAGGCTTAGCTTTGTGATGAGACCATTGCTATTATGATGTGCACTTTTTTTTTTTTCTTTCACTTGAGATTTTCTTTTTCTTTCTTTAAGATGCAACTTTGGATAAAGATGCTATACATACATCTCTCTCAATTCATATGTATCTATGCAATCACTGGTCAATAAGTCCTAGGTTAGTTATATAATCAAAAGCATTTTAAGTGATGATCAACCATTGGACCTGTTTCATATCATCAACTTCCCTTTCTTTATATTAAGACAACAAGAAATATAGTAATAACAAAAGGAGAAAAAAGCAAAGCATATAACACCAAAAATAAATAAAGGTGAATGTAATAAATAACCTAGAGAAAGATTGTTGATACATTATAATTCGAACCCTGTATTATGAGATTGATAGCAAAGCAAAATTTATTAACTTATTTAAAATTATATATAGTTGACCAACTGAATTGTACCGATGACTAATTTATATTTTTTTAAAAAAAATATAAAATATGACATTACATAAAACATATACTACCTTGTAAAGTGTAATGGGTATTTCAAAAAAAAAAACATTTAATTATTAAACTGTTTAAACTTTGAACCAAGCCCCCCTTAACGTAGAATTTTAACATGAAAACACACCCAGCCACACAAATCTTTGGTCTCTCAAATTTTATTATTTTTTAAATTTCTTGTCTTGATTACAATTAAAAATTACAAGTTGATGAGAAAAGAAAATGCATATGTACTTGCAAGTTGTTAATATTTAAAATCTTGGTTTCCAGATTATTATTCTCAGACATTACGGATCTGCGTGTCTTATTAGCAGCTGATCCGAGGTTTATTCCTCAGATTATGTAACCTACTCTACACTCCTTGTCATAATCAAACATAAATAAATTAAAGATTACAGTATCTCAGCATCCAATTTGCTTAAATTAATTTCTTCTATTTTTTTTTTTTAAATCCAGTATTGATTTTAATCATAATCGCTGGGAGAATCAATTAAAGAAGTGACAAAATGCAATGTATATTAAACTAGACTAAAGTAGACTTGAAGGCTGTGCCTGCTCGTCTTGCATACATTAATAAAATTGTTTGTTTGTTTAAAAAAATAAAATAAAATCCAGCTTTTAAATTTTTTCATTAATTATAAATTTGACCCGTATTTTTTTATTAAAACTCTTAACTATTGATGAACTCTAATGAACAGTTAAGACCAATCTTTACTTTTTACAGGAAATCATGTTCTCATTTGAAATTTAATAAATTTGACCTTGTAGTGCATTTGTGGATAAATTGCGGTGCATTCCTTCAGTCTGCACATTCGCATGATAAGAGTAGTATGTGTATATATGTGTGTGTGTGTGTGTGTATATATATATATATATATATATATATATATATATATATTTTGTCGGAGAATAAAATTGGTTTCATGCATGCATGCATGTGCAATGTTGAACAACCTCATCAGCTTACCTGTCCTGCATTGTATGGTTTGTCAATAATGAAAATGTGTATAAAATATGAATGTTGGATGTTGGGTGTTTGTAATGCTTCTTCTACGATGAGGAATTTTTTTTTAAAATAATAATAAATAAATAAACTCAATTCCATAAGACTCTAGTATTAAAGTTTCCAAACTTTAACAATTTCGTACACTGCATAAATGTACAGCAATTAAAAAACAGTAATAATAAAAGTATAAATATTATTTTTATTTACAAGAAAACCGGTAGCCGCAATCTGAATGGATGCTTTGAGTGAAACACGTCTTATAAGTTATAACCCTAACGAACATAGAATCACAATGAGTTAATTAAACCGTCTAGCTAGGTTGTTCATACTGACTTACTCATCAAACCGAGAATGCTAATAGATTTCTCCCACGGAAAGAAAAACTTGGAACATTGTGATTATTCTGTAATAGCAACATTATTTTGAGAGGTTGTTTGGCATTTAGCTCTCGACTATAGTAATTTTTAATTTTATGAAAAAGAGACATAATTGGTAATAGAAGATGAGATGTAGAATTGTTATCAAAAATTAAAAGTCAAGTAATAGTTGAAGGATAAAATTTGGAGTTTGAAATAATTTAAATTCAGAATCAACTTTTATTTTTATTAAAAAAAAACAATCAAACAAAAAATAAAAGATTTTGATGTGACCCTATGTTTTAATGTGGCTTTTCTTAAGATTTTGTTGCGCACTCATTAAGTCATAATAACTTTTTTAAAATTTTCTGCTTATAAAACATCAAAATTTTATATATAAAGTATGACTAATTATTTTGGATGTATTTAAAACTCCCATCAATAGAAGCCTTGTAAAATACTCCAACTCCAAGGCCAAAATTATTATGACTTATTACATATAGTTTTTACTTTTGATCCAAAAAATTCACAACAGGTACTCGAAAGTGTGTTACTAGGTAAAATTCGTCTCATGACCTACACAAAAGGGTAAATGATCAGTTTAAGTTACCCATAATTGATTGTCTCAGTTCAAACCAAGAAGGCCAATAGATAACTCTAACAGGAAGTCGAACTCGAAACTTTGTGATTACTAACTATCAATTCAAATAGCCGACCAACTTGATTGGATTGCCCCCTAGTTCAATATAACTTGACTTAGCCCCAAAAGGATGGGTGAGTGGGTAGAAACATACCGTAGAATATAATTATCATACTTGTATGCTTACAACTTACAAGTTCAATTTTTATTAATATCCCTTTGATTGAATTTGGTGTACGTTATCTTTGTGATGAAGCACTGATTGCTGCCTTGCTGGTTTCTTTTATTGCCCAAAAAATAAATCGATACAACATAATTTGATTTATAAGACAAATTATTGTGATACAAAAATTACCAACCATAGAATTTTCTAGGTGGATCAGACACATGATGAGTTACCACAATAACAATGTGACATCATTATTTGAGCTTTCTTCTAATGTGACACCTATAGTAGAAAACTTAGAGTAGGCAAAATTAGCAAATATAAATATGTTTAGGGTACCTAAATTTTAATGTCTAGGAGCTAGAACAAGACTTGTTAATGTTTATTCCACATGAAATTGTAGGCCTCCTAGGAACATGAGAAAATAAGGGGAAATTTTAAAAATAAATAAATAAATAAAAAGATAAAGGTGACAGCTTTGGTTTATATAGAGTGGTAGTAGTTGTTTGAAAGGGAGGGGAGGGGACCCACCAGGATTCCTTGGGCTGGCCCACTAGAAAAAATAGAGAAAAAGAGGCTCTAAGAGGGCCCACTAACTAAAAGCAGCTTTCATCATGGGCCCTACTTGCCAGCACCACTATTAAACGCCCAAGGAGCCCGGACAAGTGGGGCCCATGAATGCGACGCCTAACACGCCCTATCGCCTATCACTCTATCATCAACGTACACTCCACGAGATTTTTTCTGTTTATTTTATTCTTGGTTTTGTCAATTTTTTTTTTTAAATTATTTGCTCTAGAATATATATAGTTGTGATTACTATTAACATTAACTTTCACTACAAGTGTAATTGGGGAGAGTTGAATTGAGCTAAGCTAAGCTTAGCTTGTCAAACCTCGAAGCTCAATTCAATTCAAAAAATTAAAACTAGAACTCAATCGAACTTTAAATTTTTGAGTTCAGACTCATCTTGAATATGTTTAATAGTTTTTTTTTTTTGTTAAATTGTTTACTTTTTTTTGAGAAATTAAATTGTTTACTAAAAAATTATAGTAATAAATATTTTAAGGTCATATATCACAACAAAATAATATTACATCTTGATACATATAAATATTTAAATGCATTAATTAAATATGCTATATTATAAAATAAAAAGAAATTTAAAAAAAAAAAAAAAAAGAAGCTCAATTAAGCTCACCAGCTGCTTAAGTCAAGTATTAAAAAACTCAAGTTTGACTCAAATTATTACTAAAACTACTTTAGCTTAAACTCCATTACGTAGTAACTAAATCGAATTTGAACATTAATCAAATTCAACTTCAGTAACTCACGAATACTTTGTAGCTCTCTTTGAGATAATATCACAACCTTGAACCTCAAGGTGAGATATTAACTCTTTAAATTATAACCGATAAAGAAAGTATATTAAATACTACACTATAAACTTATCATACTCAAAAAATATATATGTGGCGCGTGACATGAGTGCGGTGGGGGGTGAGTGACACACAGGGGTTGGTGGAAAGTGGAGCCCACAATCACATATCATGTCAAAAGTTGGCATCAACGTTGAGAATGGGGTGCAAATGACATGACAGGGTGGACCCACTCATTAAACCCTTTCACCCACCCCATTTACTTATCTCCATTGATAAGCGGACCGATTTTACTCGCAAAATTCATTTTTATTTTACTACTCCTAATTTCTAATTGTAGTTTTTTTTTTTCATAATTTTATATTAAATTTTGTGATGATTAAATTAAATAGGCAATCGAATTTAGAAAATAAAAATACAATTAAACACTATGATGCTGTGATTATTTCGATGGATTTTCATATTGACATATAATAATAATAATAATAATAATAATAATAATAATAATAGTAATAGTAATCCTTTTATTTCAAGGTTGTCATGGCAATCATAGTCAAATCTGTGTCTTCAAACAAATTGGCTCGTCGTCCTTCCAGGTCCCAACGGAATTGTCTCCAGATGGAGATGTTTGAACCAAAAACCATGAAAGATTGGATTGCCATGGTGGTCTTGGAATTTTGTTTCAAATAAAACTTTAAAAAATAATAATAATAAGAGTTTGTATCGCCCCACATGACATGTAGCAAGATGTTTACGGACTACAACAATCTAAAATTAGTTAGTTGTAATGCTTTTATATGTTCAGGTACTTATTTAAAACTTTATTCAATATAAGTGTTTAATTGAAACGAATATTTTTTGCGGTGTCTGAGATCATTTTTTTTTCTAAGTTTCGGGCTTCTTGATAAAATCAAATAATGTTTAAAGAAATAGATTTGAAATAGCAATCCTTTTATACTAAGATTCTTTGATACTAGGCAAACAAAAGCAACGTAACACTTCAATATTAATTTGTAACCAAAAGGAACACAAGTGTTGCTTATCCTAATTGTATTTTAACATAGTATGTTTTATATTTTGAAGAAATAATGCAAAACAAAAACATCAAAAATCCATGGGCTGAACTACGGCGCCAACTGCCCAAGACGCCTTGCCCCCCCCCCCAAAACATTTCTTAACAAAAACTAATTACCCCACACACACGCACGAACACGATATAAGATGTGATCAAAATTGTGCACTTATGCATTGGTATTGTGCTTTTGCATTTTGTTCAAATCCTTGAAAGTATCCACTCCAATGCATAACAATGTACAATTGAAGGCACTAAATGTATACTAGAAGGTCAAAACTAAGAATGGGATTCTATGCGAAAAATGAAAATTGATTGTCCTAAAATTTCAAATAATATGATATGTTGATTCAAACTGATTCCGCTTCCAACTCAAAGGCAAAGAAAGGTAGAATTTTTTTGTTAGAACCATTGATCTGGACATATCAATGATTCAAAGCTTACCCTATTTTTTACCTAGGAGTTCTTTTGCACATGTGTGCGTGCGCATATGTATATATATCCTAATGTTATAATTAGGTGGACCTAAGTACACCTAGATGCATAAATGTTAACAAGGTAAATTACTTGTACTTATAAGTGAAAATAGGTGCACAAGTGCAAGTAAAATGTATTACAAGTACAAGTTAAGTGTACTCTGAGTATCAATACCAAGTGCACCTAATGTTATAACTAATTGCACTTAATGTTATAATTAGGTGCACCTATGTGCATGATGTTAATCAGGAAAATTACTTGCAGTTGTAAGTAAAAATAGGTGCACTTGTAAGTGATTTTACTTGCAAATGTGCACTAGCTACTTGCATTTATAACAAACTTACTTGCACCAAACTACCAAAGTTTGAGTTATTTACGAAAATATCATCGCATCGTTTTTTTAAATTACATCTGATTCGTTGATCTGAACACGTGGACAGCTGTGAAGTATTCCCATTTCCTTCCTGGGCCTAAGTAATATATATATATATATATATATATATATATATATATATATATATATATATATATATATATATATTGTTGTTGGGTATCTTAAGTCATTATTCTTTAGTCAAAGGCCTTGTGGTCAAGCGGCATGAAGTGATTCTCCCAAGTAGGAGGTCATGGGTTCGAGCCTCAGTGGGGGCAATATTGACTTTGTTTGCTGAGAAAGTATATGAACAGATACTACATGTAACAGGGTCAATAGTATTCTAATAAAAAAAAAGTCATTATTCTTTATGTAAATTTAAATAATTTTTATTTTATATCGTACTAAAATGAAATCAAGGCGAAATATCCCAACAGTAACGGGCTGGAGTTGAGGATGGGGATACAAAATTGAGGGCCGGAACGATGAGCATAGTCGTGTTTGGTTGCCAAGCTTAAGTGTTGCAGCAATAAATAGCCTAAGGATGGTTGTGCTTCACATTAATTTTAAGAAAAATAGGATAATTAAAGCGGAATGAAGGGAATATTTGCCTTGTGTAAGCGGGGACAAATACATTGGAATCTATTTTTTTATTATTAAAAAAGAATAATTTGTATGTCAAGTTGTCAACAAAGTCAAGTGAATAAATGTTAAGCAGTTCATCATAAAAGTTATTGACTAGCATTTTACTCCTTCAATACTCCATCCATCTAAAAATGATTACAAAACGTGAATAACTCTATTTGATTTAAAGTATTTATCATTCAAATTTTATAATATTTAATTTATTTTTTGAGAACAAACTGTGTATAATTAAAAATTAAATAAAAGTTTATTAGACAAATGCATTTAAGTTTAAAAATTATAGCTAAACATCTTGCGATCAAGTGGTATAATTGTGACTTTTCCAAATAGGATGTTATAGGATTGGACCCTAGTGTGGGGGCATTTGGAGGTCATAGGGTCGATGGTAGAACACTCGAACCCATAGTATTAAAAAAAAAGTTTTAAAAATTATGAAAAATGAGCTTTTTTAAGAATAATGATGTTTTTGGTAATTAATTATAGAAATTTTCTAGTAGTAATTTTTCTCACACTAATTGTTTTTCGTACTGGCAATTTTCAACTAATTTTCACTCAATAAACAAATAGAAAAATATTATTAAATATAAAATTATATAGTTAAACTTGTTGTTTTTGTGCCTTATTTCTATTTCCCTCCCTCCAATCGATTATTGTCTTTCACCTAAGTAAAAATTAGTTTAAAATCTATTAATAATCTTTCACATAAGTAATCTTATATTACCTAACTAAAAGACCCATAATTATTCATTAACTTTTACAATTTTTTCTTGATAAACAACTCTTGATAGATTACAAGTTCAACCTTTTATTTTAGTATTAATAAATTTCCTATTTATTTATTAAACATTTAATAAAAGTTGGTTGAAAAGCTTCACCAAAAAAAAACCGAGTTGTAAAATATTAAATATGAAAAGAATTCAAAAATTAAGTCAATAATTATGATATAATTCAAATATTAAAAAGTCTTTTTTTTTTTTTTTTGAGTGCTATGGACTCTATTAAAATTAATTAAATTAGTAAAGACAGAAGTTTCTATATGTCATTTTCCTTTTTTTTGTGAAAGGCGAATAGGAAGTAGAAGGCGAGTCACGCGAGTAGCAGTGCAGTTAGTTGGAAAAAGCAAGGGGGATAAAAGGGGTGGGGGACCCACATACGAAAATAACGCCTCTTTTCTAGGTGTGGGGTCCCACTTTAACTCAGTCTGTCCTGTGGACTGTGGAGTCGTCATCCATCTTTGACTCTTTTGCCTTCCCCTTTTACACTATCCCTTTCACCTCTCATTCCCCGGCCATATTTACCACTATTTTTATTTTTATTTTTTACTGTTCCATTGTCTAATTTTATGGGTTTCATTTTATTAACAAAATTATATTGAAGTCAATTTGTTTTTAGTTTTTTAAAATATTAAATTTAATATTAATATATAAAATAAATATATTTATAAAATATATTAAAAGTATTATTAAACATAAAAAATAATATAAAAATATTGATGAAAAATAAATACAGAAGAAAAACTTAGTTTGATCAATGAATAATAAACAGAATAAATAAAGTGAGACTAGGGAGTACTTCGTATTGCAGTGATATGTTTTACTATCATAAAGACATAATTCATACTTTTTATTTAAAAAATAAGTGTGATGCAATACATTTCATGAGCAATGCTACATTTCTTATAAAAATTACTGCGTAATATTTCTTTTTTGATGAGTCGTTTTTAGTGTATACTATTTTATATTTTATATTTTATATTTTATATAAAACTTTGATGGGTCACACTTGTGTGAGACCGTCTCACGGATCCTTATTCGTGAGACGGGTCGGGTCGGGTAAAAGCACCATGCAAATGTCATACTTATATCTGTAAATGTCATACTTATATGCTCAAATATAACACTAATCAAGAATACAATTTTTGTTACTTATAAGAGAAAAAGTAATACATTTTTCATAATAAGTAATGTTGACAAGTGTCTCTTACTTATAAGGGCAAATATAATACTTTTGAGGAAAAATATAATACTTTTAAATCAAAATGTAAAAGTATTGTATTTTCCCTTAAAAGTATTACATTTACCCTTATAAGTAACAAAATTTTTATTTCTAATTAGTATTACATTTGATCATATAAGTATGACATTTGTGCATATAAGTGTTACATTGCATCTTGACCCGACCCAACCCGACACGTCTCATGGTGAGACGGTCTCACACAAGTTTTTGCCAACTTTTATTATTTTATGGTAAGATTTACCAATTGACTGATAGTTTATGAAAATCAGGAAAAGTATCATTTCTTTTTCATGTTTTAATTTTTACTCCCAATTCAAACTTCCTAGCTATACCCAATTTTCAAAATAAACAAGTAAAAACAAATTATAGCAAGTGTAAGCCTAATAACCGAAATGAACAAACGGAGATTGTTTGTGTTCGTTTGTTAAGATTTTTGGAATTTTCGTGTTCGTTTGTTAAAGTTTTTAAAAATTCTGTTTGTATTCGTTTGTTGTTCATTAGTGTTTGTTAACATTCACAAACATGTACATTAAAGTTAACGAATACGTTCACGAACATGTTCGTTAATGTTTGCCAACATGCTCGTGAATACGTTCATGAACCCTGTAATAACTAAACACATGCACATGTTCATGTCACAATTCGTTTGTGAACAAGAAAACCAAACAAGTTTGTTTAAGAAGTGCTTGTTTATGAATATTATTAAATGAACACTAATCTAGTTTGTTCATGAATATTATTAAACGAACACAAACACGACGGTTTACGAGCTCTTAGCAAACGAGCTTACAACTGTTCAGACTTCAGACTATGTTTGTTTATGACTTGAGTTATAAAATTTGTTCATTTATGTTCATTTACTGTAATAAACAAACACTTACCGAACACAAACACGAGTAGTTTCCGAAAACTCTATTCGCTAACACCCCTATTTGTGCCACCACAAACACGAGTAGTTTACCAAAAACTCTATTCACTAACACCCCTATTTGTGCCACCTTTGGAGTTTAGCATGGGGGGAGTTAAAATTAGGTTCACTATTTATGCAAATGAAATATCAAAGTAAGGTATGAAAACCATCAATTAAATTACTTGTCCAGCATCATAATATGTATTACATATTCTACTTTCTTATTGATTGGACAAAGAGAATATCTTTCTTATCGTCATTAATTACACAATTCAGTTAAATTTAGCTAAACCGTTCTTCGAGTTGTATACATGCACACAGTACATATGCATATACAGAGAGAGAGAGAGAGAGATGGTTATACATCATCTTCAAAGTTGGGGACCATTCTTAGGTGAGGAAATTAGATATGAATGGAAGGGGCTTTTATGAGAAAGCTGACAGGAGCAACCACCATTGACTAGCCGCATACAAACACACAACTCCAATGGCTAAAAGTCGAAAAACCTTTGCAGTGCATCCATGCAGGCAGGGCTTCCATAACAATACAACAAGGATACATACATACATGCATAGATTGATTGATTTTGGTTGGAATTGGACCATTCAACCATGCATCAATAAACCCTTTTCTGCTTCTTCAACTCAACATTTCAATTTTCAAGTACACCCCCTTTTTCTTGTTTCCTTCCTCAACACAATCTTTGGTGGTTGTGGATTGAAAACGATATTCCGCCCCCCCGGCCACACCTTTCTTCTCCAAAATACGTTAAACGACATCCCAGACAGCTAAAGACCTTATAGTTCAGTGGTATAAGAGTTTGTCCCAGACAGCTAAAGACCTTGTAGTTCAGTGATATTAGTGTGAGACTCTATATAAGAAATAACAAAAGCAATGTTCCATGCATGCTAAAACTTGATCAGTTAGACAAAAGAGAAGACAAAAGTGTTGTACTACCAAGCATTTCAGTGCACAAAGCTCCTGCTTATCTGCAATGGCAATCAATAATTGTGTGATATCTCAGGCCGGAGGCGCAATCGACACCCTAAACATCAATGTTGACAACACAAGACAAAGGATAAATTCAGCACCTAGATAGAGGATAGACACAATTACTCTAAAGGGACTATAGAAAAGACTTGATTAGTCGTGGGCCAATTAGCTACACCGATATGTATAATAACTTCTTCCCATTTGATTTCGGCCATTTAATCAAAATGACATCGACATGCAGGTAACACCGAGTAGCCCCCATGCATACATTTCAAGACAACTACCGCGTTTACGTTTTTCATCATTGATTTTTGATAGATGATGCTGATAAAACAGGAGGACAGATGGCCCTACACCAATATGAATGGTAAGACTCAGGACTAGTTGTAAGGTAGTGACTGTTTCTTGTGTTGAAATTCCGTATTGTGGAGCAGTGGGCTATAGACAAAATGGGACCATCATGAATAAACAGGACCTTCATAGGCATGGGAATAAAGTTATAGTACAACAAATTAACCTGTTTGTTGAGCCAACTGAGAAGTACCCATTTAACCGATCTCAGTGCAGCTCTGCTACTGCACCATGAACTGGCAGTACAACAGCATCTTGTGACCTTGTGGGAAGTGGGCGGTACAACAGCATCTAATCTTTAGACTTAGTAACCTGTTTCTCACCTCCTGCAACAGCTTTAGAGTTCACCGAAGTCTTATGATGATGGAAAAAATACTTTCCTGCATAAAATCATATATACAGACTAACATCTAAGAAGTAGATGAAAAGAAGACACGAGTGCAAGTTAACATCTTGGACCAATGGAAGTACTCGCATAGTTATCACGTTGAAGGATTAGAAATAAGTGTTAATGCATACCTCGTAATAAAACATCCAGGGAAAGCTCTATTCATATGACAGTTGCAACAAAGAGATCTAACACCACAAAAGCCATATAGCTGAATTCCCGGCTCTCTTGAATGTTCCAACTTGATTTCATTTTTTACCCGACAGCCAAACACATGTCTTTGACTGTCATCATAAGTTTCTTTATGCTTTTATTCATTCAGCCTAAAGTATTAGTGACAACAATCAATCTCAACTGTTAAAAGAAATTAGACAGTGTAATGCAACATTTTGTGGATTCATTTTCACACTCAATTTAATACAGTCAAAGCTGAATATTATGAAAATAATAAATTAGGTAGAGGGCTATGCATTCCCTAATACAAATCCCCAGTATGAAATACACTTAAAATCAGGCATAACTATACATTGGCGGACCAGCAAAAGTTTATTTCAGAAGGGTAGATATGCATGTAGTACTAATCAATTCAGTAAAAAATTGCACCAGGGAATAATGAAGTTGAACTAAGATACTTGACAAAACATACTAGACCTCCAGAAGTCCATAAAAAAAATACAGAACCAATACTTCAAATGGTAATCAAAAAGAGCTCAACCAAATCAATTCAATCCAGCATTCTGATAACACATAAATTTCAGTTATGTATGGTCACCTTACAAAAGGAAGTATTCTGAACTTAACACAAGCTTCACTCTCCAGGCGTAGTGCTAGGTGCTATTTTGACCACTGGTGACTGGACTGCCGTAGGAAGGGGAACAGGGAGGTGGCAAAATTAGAACATCTTGCAATCTTTCTAAGCACATTTTTATACATTATTAAGATGCAGAAATTCATATCAGAGTTCTAAACAATTTTTAATTTTCAGTGAAGGGGTGGTGAGGGTGGAGTTTCAGTTCTTCTAAAGGGTAAATATAGCTGAAAATTGTCCCTAAAAAGCCTAGAACATGTTGAAAGTGAAGCAAAAGGCAATCTAACAGTAAAAGCTGGTATGATAAATGTTATTCTTCTGTGAACAAGTAATAGTTGCCCTGTTCCTAAATAAATCACTGTAGGAGTTTCTCTGCAAAAAGCTGCCCAACCTGTTAGCTGTGCTCAATTTACAGCACTTGTCAGTCTCTCCATTGCAACTATGGGTGAAGAAGAAACACTCTTTTTTCCTTGAATTTGCAGCCAATCTTTTGTTTCAAGTCATGCAGTAATTTTTATTTTTTTTTCTAGTTTGTTGTAGAACATTAAGCATTACCATCTGTTGCCCTGTTGGGAGGTCCATTGGGCCAAGCTTGGTGAGGCGGCCCAATGGTCATCATGGTATTGCAGCAGGCAGGCCAAACAACCAGCATAGCAAGGCCAATGAATAGGCCAAGGGTCATGGACACACACTTACCTAATCTGAGAGATATGTTGGGCTAGCTACATTAACCCAGCACCATGGCACCAGTGCACCACTATTATTAAGGAAGTAATATTAATCATGAATCTAAGTGTTGTGCACTGCCATCATGAATCAACAATCAAAACATAATAAGAACTCAACAAAGGAACAGTGAACTGAGCAATCTGATGATTTCTTTGATTCAAAAGTCCAGCAATAGATTTTCCCTTCGACAGAGTTGAAGTGTTATAGTTAATTTGTTATTTCATGTTCTTGTGTAGAAGATATGATAATGCTGGTTTAGGAAATTGGTTTCCATATCCACGTATATCTATGTATACAATGCTTCTTGATGTTCTCTTCCCTTGAACAAAAAATGATCAAACTGAAAATTAATAAGGAGTACATATAAATGATTCCACAAGTCAGATTCTATGAAGCTAAAGTTATGCTTGAATAGTCATGCAATGAGGCACCGTCTGGTATAATAGTATTATTGACTTATTGTTTAATATTGCTCGAGTAAAATCATCAATATTAAGTTTACTAGTTTAGGCAAGTTACTAACCGTGTTAAGATTATGACTTCTATGTAGACATAGCAAGGGGAAGATGCAAGTATGCAACTTAGCATTTTAATTAATTGAGATTTCAGAAAAATTATCACATGAAACAAGATCAAAAGAGTAAGAAGGCATTACCCTTCTTTAAATCTGTTGTCCAGCATGTGAACTGAAAAGCTCCATGATCTCCTTCACTTCCAAGCCACCTAAATCCTGAACCTTTCAGTATTCCTCTTACTTATAATTCCCCATTTCGTTTAAACTAATCAATATATCAACCTTTCCCAAAGCATTGGATAGAACACATATGCCCCCTGACTATCTGGATTTACTTTGAAGAGCTCATTCAAAGCTAAATTAGCCATTTTAACATCACAAGATCACAATGCAGTCTGCAAAACTAAGCAAAGGTGCAAAACATAGAATTTGCCTTACATCAATTGCACAGTGAATGCCACATCTTCTTTATACACTGTTTTCTTGAATACATCCTCAGCATCCTCTATACACCCATGGTTCATGTTCATGTAACCTGTGGTCATTGAAGAAGAGCAAACCCCATTTTTTGCAATGTCAAAGTAAACACACTTTTTTCTTTAATTTTTTTAAAAATAACAAGCTCAGTATAACATTCAACAAGTGAGCAGAAAATCGGTACAAGTACACTACAAGACAGGAATATGAACTACAATCCCCAATAGAAGTTTCTTTACAGGTGTAAGAATGTGAGTTCTGCAAAGCCGCTACGGTGTATTAGTCTTCTTCAGTTGATGTCCTGGAAGCCAAGCCCTTGATTACATGCCGACATTGAAACCAGATAATATCATCAGATGCAGAGTCCGAGAAACTGATTGCATTCTCAGCTTGATTATCATCATCATGATAAGCAGTTTTGCCAAGCCCATCATTGCCTCTGCCCCTGAATTGCAATTTGATGGGGGCAACCTTCTTGTTACATTTAAAGTCACGCTTGGGAAGAAAATGCAGAGGCAAACTGAGTGAAGAGGGAGCCCTGACAAGCAGATAGAGCTTTGTAGGACCAGGATACGAACTGGAACCAGCTCCCCTTGATACTAGTTCCCTTATGGCCTTTTTGCAGAGAGTTTCCACCACTCTCGTCCTGGTATAATCCCCTGAAGAAACCCTAGCTCTGCGCGAAAAATGCAGTTCATAGATATGCATTGGGCGAAGAGGGCTAGGTCCGAGAACTAGAAGCACACTCTCAATACACGGAATCTCAGTGATAACCAGTTGAAGAGCGGTTTTCATACTTGAAACCATGTTCATTAGCTTTTCTAGCCTTTTTATCCCCATCCTCACCTCTCTCTTTCTAGCGGCGTGCTTTCTCCTTAGCGGTCCCCTGGTTTCCTCTTGCGCAAGAGCCGTCTCCAAATCCTTAAATTCGTCCTGCAATTCATCGAATTCGAAAGTGAGATCCTGCAACACAGAAGGGATTTGCTGGTGCATGAAGAGGACGAAGCCGACAATGTCGGCGACGACATGGAAAATGAAGGAGCCGTCAAGGGAGGCTGAGGCTGCTTCAATAGTCGTGAGCTCCATTTTTGAAATCCCTCCGCCTCCTAACGCCGCAATCGAACGCTCTCCTCGCATCGTTACCCTTCGAGTCTTAACATACCAATTAACCAGCGCAAAACTAGCACATAATCACCCTCTGCACCGCAATCCAAAATCCGAGCACGATCTATGAACATAAACACCCTACTGAGTAGTAGACCCCTGAACCTGAAGAATGAAAAGCATAAAACCTGTAGAATCTCATTTTCCTAAACAAATACAAAGACCAATGGGCCTGCAGTAATATTACCTGAAATGATAAAGGTATAGGCCGAAAAATTGGTTGAGGCTATTCGTCGAACACCTGGTGTCTGGTGACACATATATTGGGCTTCATTGCTTGAACCCAAGTTTCAGTTTTATGTAGCACAGTACAATCTACAATGCTAAGCGCACCATGGTTTAGCTCTTGTGCAATGGCTCTGGGCCTTGTCATAGCCCACATCCTCTCTCTTTAAAAGTGTAACAAAAGCCCGACAAGTTTCACCTGGCAATTTATATCATTCACCAGAGTTCACATAGCATTATAGACCATAAATTGAAACAATGAGATACAAAATTCATACTTGTAAGGTATAAAATTTCTCAATTTCATAACACAAAACACATAGGATAACGGATCCAGCTGGATTGAAAAGACGAGGTACATAATTTCATAACACAAGACACATACACATGTTATATATTTACTTATTTTTCAAATTTGATTTAGGTACATAATTTGTATTCATAGGCACAAAATTTTATAACACAAAACACAAAAAAACAAAAAGTCATAACACAACACAAACACATGAACCAAGATCCATAGTGTAGTATAAACCATGGTCCACGGTATAACGATTGGTTTCATCTTACCCATATGCAAACTATTTAAATAAACATTTGTGAAAAATTGAGAACTCGCCAAAAGTAGGGAAAAAAATATAGTAATATTTCAAACTTTAAAATACATTGAACAAAATTATATTGTGCAATCGGTGATATATAAAAATGCATTGCACATAACAAATAACTCTCAACTAAACATATTACTATTGCATTCCATAATATTAACTAAACACATTTTTAAAAATCTAAAGATTCTTACCAGTCTAATACGGAGTAGTTTTTAAGGCAATATAACAATTTGTAACCAAACGTCCGCTTCATGTACCATACACATATAAATATATAAGAATAGGATGCATATGTAAGGGTTTTCAAAAAAAAAAAATGCATATGTAAGGTAACCCACGCCAAACTCCCTGTGCTTAGATGACATGTAGTAACTCTTTCATATGAGAGATCAGATACTGCAATGTAATAGAGTCACTTGTATTTAAATAATGTAAGGCGGCCCACTCAAGGTTTCAAGCACATGTTGTGATTGGAGTATCCTAAAACCTTTTTTTGGGGGGTAGAAAAATGACCAAACAACACACTAGCTATGGATATTGGTTTTCGTCCTACACTAGAAATACGCCGAGGGACCCGAGCCCCCGTTGATGATCTCAAACTAGCTCCCAAACATCCAACGACGGGCTCTCAATATATTTTGAGTGAAATTCTAACTGATAAAAGATCACTAAGAGATAAATTAAAATAAATTTATAGCTGAAAGAAAAATATAAATATTTAGGATAAGCATATAAATTTATAGTTGATTAACTTAAATCGCCAAGACTTTAGTGTCTAGTGGCACTCAGTTACACCCCTATATGGAAGAGGGTGGGTTCGAAACTCTGACTCTTTGTGCTTTAATAAGTTGAGAAAGTAATTATGAACATATATTGCATTGTATAGTCCAGAATCTGTATTCTTGCCTCTTACAATAAATTTAATAAATAATTTTGACGAGAAGTCGAATTTGATGGCATCAAAACTTAGAATAGTAGTTTTGGAATATCCCTTAATCTTAATCTTAACAATAATAAGTACAATGAATGCTGCGGCGGCGGCGAGTCGCGACACCGCGATCATCACATTAAATTTAATTTAAAATCATTGACAGAACAACAATAATAATCAAGTTCAATTTGCCAACTAGGAAGCTTCGATATTTCTCTATTTACCAATTGAAAGGAAGGAAATTTTTAGACGTTAATTAGCCGCTAATAATGAATGCTTTAAATAAATAAAGCACTTGAACTTGGACTAGTATTGCCAAAATACGTTCTTAGGAACCACAATAAATTATAGATATAAGAAATGTTAGCTCGTTCATGAGGAACAAGCATATGTAATCGATATACATCTAAATATATATTCGCTCTCCATCTCATTAAGTAGCGGAGAACTATTTTAGAGGTTAAATTCATTTTAATAGTTCTAACTTGAACGTACAAAGGAACAATACACAATCATATATGTTATATCTAAATACATAATTTTTCAACTTATTGAAACACAAAGAATCAAGGTCTCCAAATCAAGATTCAAACTTGAAACCTTTCATTTTTGAACAGTCACAGCTATAACGCTTGACCACAAGGCCTTAGGCGATACAAATTAATTTTGTACACTTTTATCTTATAAATTTTATTTTAAGAAAAGTAAGTTGCAATGAATGGTCATTGATGGAGGGGCCCCCGCACTATGAAATAATTGAAATGGAGTTGCGTCAATGCCAGCATTTTCTTGCCGTCTATGTTTACTCCGTTCTTCCTACAAATAGGGAATTATCTTGTAAACAATAAATGCAAAAAGTAAACAAACTAATAAAGAATTTTAATGATGAGTGTTAACTTACACACATATACGATGAGAATCGATCTAAATAAGACGTATATAATGGAGTGTTTGGTAGAGATGAATTGTAATTCTTTTCTCACTTAATTTCAAAAAGTGAGAAATTTCATAATTTGGTTGGAAAGAATTGTAATTCTATGGTATTACAACGCTTCAAACGTGAGGAGTTGTAAATCTCACCTCTCCATAGGAATTCTAATATAGAAGTATTATATTTGTCTTTAAAAATATTATATTTTCTCTTATAAGTAACAAACATCTTAGTCCTAATTTAATATTACATTTACTAGTATAAGTATTACATTTAAATATTGATTCAGTCCGGCTTAATCCGTCTCACAGATAAAGGATTATTAAAACGGTTTAACACTACTGTAAGTGTGAACCTTTTAAAGAAAGTTGGAAAGTAAAAAAATTTGGATGAACGTTACTTGCGTGTTATTTGTCTGGTCTGCTTTTTCTTTTGTCTAATCTCTCTTTTTTACTCTAATTTTCCATTCTCTTTCACCACTTACTAGGAGAAGTGCTTGGCTTGCATTACACTTTCAGTTTCAAGATTTGACCCTTTTATTCCTATCAAAATGAATCTCTTTAAGCTTTAAAAAAAATTAAAATTAAAAAAAAAAACAAAAAAAAAACCACTACCTTAGGATATATAGAATCTTATATTGGTACAAATCAAATTCGTTACCTTCTATTACAAAAGTCATGTTTCACCTACTCAACCATTATTTTCAGGGAAAAAATTAATTTAAACTAATATGATTGAAAGGCGGTTCTCATTGGGATGTCGAACTTATAACTTTGTGGTTATTAAATCAACCAAGTGACCAACTTGGTTGGATTATCAAGAAGAAGAATTTTGACCACTGTTATCAAAAGCCGAGTATAGTTGAATCAAGAGAATTTATTTAATTAAATGAAAACTTTTGTGTTTTTTTTTTTTTTTGAAAACAAATGAAAACTTTTGTTATATGTTGAAGGAGAAGTGTTTCTCTTTGCCACTTTTGGAAGAAGAACATGGTCTGCTTGTACAAGCCAAACTGGACTAACTATTCCTAACTTGACTTTAATGGTCACGTGACTCTCGTACCCAAAAAAAATTGATGGCCATTTAGGTATGATTTGTGTTTGGTCCAAACATAAAAATTAGTAATCAAGACGAATTTCAAAAGAATTAGTAGACTGACTATTTTGTTAAAAATTAAAATCAAAATTATTACTAAATTTGTTGTTTGGATATTTATGTATAATAATGGAAATAGAATCATTATTTTGGTTGAATCAGATATTTTATCAACCAATCAACTAACAATAACACACCGAGATTAATCCTATTCATGACAGATAGGATCTCAAAGGTGACAAAATATTCTCTCATTAAGACCTCTTATTGAATGAAAAGATATTCACAACATCATCTACACCTATTGATAATAAAATTAAATTTTTAAAAAATAAAATTATTTTTTGTGCTCTACAATAATTTTCCACAAAAGTTGAATTATTTTAGGAGAGAGTATAACATTTGTAGAATTGTAGACAACACAAATGAAAGTAGCATAAGAAGGAAATACAAGTGGGTTGAAAATAACTAACCAAAATCTTGCCAAAAATCTTGTGGTCTAGTGGCACCCGGTTTCACCTCATATGGGAGGGGTAGGTTCGAGCCTCAGTGGAAGCAATATTAGCTCTTCATTTGGTTGAGAAAGTAGCTATGAACAGATACTACACTGTAACAGCATAAGAATATTAAAGTAGTGAATTAAACACACCTTTAGTAACGACGTACAGTTGAATGGTCAAGTCCAGCACCATGTTTCTAAAAAATGTAATGACAGTATAAAAAGAAATAAAGTTGCGTATCCCTACCGAACCTGATGGTTTGGTGCAATTATTGAAGCATTATTGGCCCTACAAATTCAAGAATCAAAGATCCAGATAATTCCAGAGGCGATTTGAATTGATTTTACATAATGATTGACAATTAATTTAAAATCAACTTTAGCAGTCATTTCATTTCATATTTCTTCATTTGCATGATACGCAAACTGGCCGGCAAAAATATCTACCTGTTGGTATGACCAAAACTATGCTCCTACGTTGTATGAGGACTCATCTGATGTGATAAGGTTAGCTGGTTAGGTGATATATAGCCACAAAATTTTGAATTTTCATATTTAGGCGTCGTAAAAGATCGATTATTAGAACATTTAAACTGTTAAATTATTATGACATTTAGAAATAAATATGGCTTGTGGACTATACAAATTGCAGATGAGTTTGGAATGAGGTGTCAAAAAGACGAAATCACCCTGGGGATTAGTCCATATATATAAGCAAGTTGGATAATAACGCGCCGAAATCGCAATCCAATTCCAGTCAGCATGGCATGGCAAGGCAATTCTGAATCGGATACAGCTAGTCGGCCTGTTCATTATGAAGCAACGGATGGATCTGCCACTGCCGCTACGTGGCAGCTACGTGTACCGCGTTATAATTACTGCTCAAAACTGCCCGACACATTCATTAATAATAATTAGAACACTAATTTTATATCATCAATAAATAATTATATATATATATATATATATTATCACTAAAAGTGAAGCACCTTATACTCAATTGGCACATTTGTGACTCTTATCGAAAGGGAAAGTCACAGAATTGAATACTAGTGAGTAGTGGTGGGATATTGACTCTTTAGACTACAATTAATAGAGAAAGTATATTGAGTAGATACTACATTGTAATAAAATTGATAGTGCTAAAAAAATACCGCTAAAAAATATTTTATAAATTTATTATATCCGCTGCCGAGATCTTTAGGCCACATCTTTTCAAGAAATAACAGGCCACCCAAAGTTACAAGGTCTCTATTTGGCGATGCCAAAAGCCACTCATTATACTAGTTGCATGGTGTCTGACGAGGTGATTTTTGGACACTAAATAACACCATCAAAATTTCACCATCGTTCTTGACTAATAACTATTTTGATTGAAGCATTTTCAACGTTTTTCTTTTTCATTTAATTTATTATTATTTTTTATTTTTCGTAATTGGATGATGTATTTTATCTCAACTAAAAATGTAAACTGAAATGTGGGGATGGATCCTTTGTGCGCATAGTCAACAATAGGAGCTGATTAGGTGACTCGCGATTTACCTCATCCAACGACTCTTAAGCAAGGATTCTGGTGGCTTAAGATTAGTCTAGTGTAAGTTATGAAACCTAATGTATCAAAAAAAAAAAAACCGTGATCATCATTGTTGTTGTTGCTATTATTATTATTATTATTATTATTATTATTATTATTATTTTATAATGAGTAAATTAATAATAATAAATAGCTAATAAAATATTTAGTTACTAAAATTTGTACAGAAATGAAAAATGATAACTTTTAAAATGTCTTGTTATTGTACAAGGAATAAATTAAAATATATAAGTTATTAATTCACATTATTATACTAATATAATTTTTATTTCAGTTATAACCTTGTCAATATTGACTATTATTATATTGAGTAGATATATATGCTCAAAATGCGTAGGGTATTTCAATATGGATTGGTAAACAAAACCGGTGCATCCTGGTGTAGGCTACGAGCTTCCAACAACTTGTATGAGTTTATTTCTCCACCAAAAAAAAAAAAAAAAAAAAAAACTACTCGTAGGAGGTAGAAGGATGTTTTTGTCATGTTGCAGGGGAGGTTCATATATGATATATACCTCGCCTGGCCTCACCTCTTCACGTTCACCTTTCCCTCCATTCACGACAGCACAAACGTCACTCTCCTACTCATTGCTCTGATCTGCACCCCAATGAGTAGGATGCATGTTATTTGGATTTTTCTATATATATGACACAATCGCATGCATAATCATATATAATATTCTTAGTTGTGTACTTGTGTTAATAATATATATAAGATACATCATATCAATAATAATAATAATAAATATTGTTGGTTTCAAGGTCACGGATAGTCGACCAGCAAGCCAACACAATCGTAAAACAAGTTTAAAAAATATTAAGATGGCAAAGTGACAGTTTTATTGCGAGAGAATCAAGAGCTCAACCCCTTGCAAATTTGCAATGTGCCTCAAAGGGGTATATATACAAGGTCTACATGCTTTGAGAAAGGAAATGAAAGAGTTAACAATTTTGATCTCAAAAAAGTTTCTTAAACTAGCTATCAGATTTCTTTCCTAACGACGAAAAGGGAAATTGCATTCAATATCTGGAGGAAATCTCTGGGTTCGACACCCGGTCAGCCTCACCGGCCCCGACGGCTTGCAGAAGAGTGGGTGACTGGATTTGGACACAGTCCACGGGCGAGGATCTGACTTCCTATACTACTCGGCGCCTAGTCTACGCCTTGGGCGGGTCGGCTGTGAATGACTGAAGATCGCTTACGCTTGTACATGCGTCCGAGTTTGGGATCCCACCAGTCTCTTGGATAGGCTGCAAGTCCCGAGTGCCTGGGCATGCTCCTGACTAGATACCCCACTCGGGGGTATCCACCAAATACAATATACAACATAGATAAATCACCTTATACAACATATTCAACCGAAAAAGTTTCAAAAGAATTAATTTGTGAACTTTTAATACAAAAATCATGTTTCACTCATTCAACTACCCATTATTTCAGAGCAATTACATCCTTTTTTACTCGATGGATGATACTATTATATACTACAGTGTAATGCTTTGGTGTTGCATATGGACTAATGGATGTAGATATTCAAACTAATTAAAAATACTATACATAAATATCGCACAACTTTTTATATTTAATTTATTTATAAAGTAATTGACCCTACTATAAGACTTGAACGATTAATACTCTTCTAAAATTAAAAGCAGTGTACATCGCATGTATTCAATTAAGCATTAAACATAAAAATCTGTGACACGACATATACAATTGTTGCGGACCAAAATTCATTAGGTGACCCGATTGGTACAATATGTGTCGTATCGAGTGAAAAAATAGGTAAGTTTTTGTTTTTTTTAATTTCTTTAAATTAAATAATAAGAACATATGAAGGAAATTTACGGTTTAAAGTACAACGGGCCTTTTAGATGCATATGTGCCGGGGACAAATTAAAGCGTATATAAAGGGAGGGGCATTGGTACTGGAAAGTTGTATAGAGTACTTAGCTCTGTCCGATCCCTCTCTCTTCTTCTTCTTCTTCTTCGTTAGGATCAACGGCGCTCATTTCATCTTCAGAAGCTGCTCAGATAGCTGCATTTCAGGTTTGTTTCTCCTCGCCTTTTCTTCATCGATCTTATATATGTTCTTCATTAGTGTTGTCTTCCGATTCCTGATTTCTGCAATTTTTTATTTTTTTTGTATTTTAAGCTTACAATTCTTCTGCACTTTTCTTGCTATAAAACATAAAATTCTTTCGCAAAGTTGCAATAATATAAAAATTGCGCTTAAAAATTAATAGGTGTTATTATTATTCATGGATTGAGTTGGAGGCTCTTTTTTTTTTTTTTTTTTTTTTTTTTTTTTTTTTTAAATAGTTTAAATTATTTTTCAGGTGTAGTTGTTTGGCTAGTTCAGATGGGTTTAGATCAATTCTTTCATTTTTTTTTTATTTTGATTTTTGTTTTCCCATTTTAATTCAAATAATCAAATGAGTTGTTAGATGTGTCAGTTAATTTGTTAGGGGACACCGTCTTTTAGGTATTCTGGCAACTTTCATTCATCTGTCGTTAAAATTGATATATATTCAATATTCTTCTCTCAAACAAAAATGATATATATGTGCCAATAATCAAGGGACAAAATATAAATTTCATATATAAATATCTATCATAGGTTGATTATTGCTAATATTTTTTTATTATTAAACCTGTTATATAAGGTCTTTTTAATGCCATTCGTTTTGATTTGTCCAACAAATTATCACATGAGGAGTGGTTATATATATATATATATATATATATATATATATATATAATTTTACTATTATTTTATTTTTTTTAGTTAAAGTGAAGCGCATCCTCAACACTATGTACATATCTTGAATATGCTTGAAAGGGACATAAATTAAACCTTAAATTGTCATTATTATTAATTTATTATTATTATAAACTAATTCCTCTGGCTTGGCATTGGAATGGGCGACCACGTAATATCTTGAGTTTGGAATGTGGTAGAAGTTAATAATATTATTCTCTTTCACTATTTTGTCAATTTATATGCCACATAAAATAAACTTAATATATAGTTCACAATTTATTAATAACTTTATAAAGGTATGAAACTATCAAACTAGTAGTGAATTAAGAAATTGGAAAATTCAAAGAATTTAAGTTTCAGATCTGATTTCAAAAGAATAGTACTCTGTCTCATTTTATTTGTTATATTTATTATTCATTACGCAAATCAATTTTTTATTCTTTGCTCATTTGCTTTAATATTTTAAAATTTTATTTTTCATGTTTAATAGTACTTTAAATGTAAATTTTTAATATATAATTTTATATGTTAATAATAAACTTTATATTATAAAATATTGAATTAAAAATAATTCTAAAAGTCTTATTAACTGAACTAGACACATAAAATAAGATGTAATGAACAATATGAATTTATTTTCTGTTAAATAGTAAGTTGAATTGGGTTTCTTTTTTTTGAGTACTACCGACTCTGTTACAAGTTGAATTATCTTAACCATCTATTTGATTAAATAATTCATCTGAACCATCCATTTGATTAAATAATTTGACTGCCATTTTTTCTACCCATTTTAGGCCTAACTCTCTTTGACTCTTATTAGTATATCTGTTCATAACTACTTTCTCAACCTACTGAAGCACAACGAGTCAACAGATGCCTCCAATGAGGAGTGTTAATCGGGACACCGGGTGCCATTTGACCACAAGGTCTTTGGCAGTTGAACTGGGTTCTAAACTTATAAATATTTACGAAAAATGCATTCCGTGCCTTGTGAAAGTTAAGAATATTGTTGAATGTATGATACGAGATGCTCCGTAATCCGTACTACATAAGAACATGAATTTTCCTTGAACTTTCTGGAGCATTGTCATTACATACATGAAATGTTGAAGAGTGGGCCCAACCTGTCATGTTAGCTCCACATAAGATTGACAAGTGTGAGGCCCTTTCTGCCTCCACATTTCATGGAATATTCTATTTTATTTCCCTTTTCTGTCAAATCATTGTTGCTTTTCTACTTCGATTTTAATTCCCCAAATATTCCAGTCATAAATCTCCTTCAAATATATCTATTTCATTGACTTAATTGTCTGCAATAATTTAATTCATAATATTTATCACAATTTTTGAAAAATAATCATATGCATATGTGCTAATCAATTGATATAGTAGTACAAAGTCACTCCCTTATATAAAAGGTCATAGTTCGAGCTCTAGTGGAGCGGTATTGACTCATTGTGTTTCAGTAAATTGATAAAGTAGTTAGGAAAAGATACTCTTTGTGATTTAGTAAGTTGAGAAAGTAGTTAAAAACATATAGTATATTGTAACAAAGTGAGTACAGAGTAGTACTAAAAACAATTATATGTATATGTAATTAAATATCGGCGGCCATAGCTTAGGTCAAAGCTTTGACATTAATTAAAAAATTTAACTTTAAAGGCACGTCATGAGTCCACAACCAGAAAACTCAATCAAATTTGGATTCTCTTTCATTACATCTTACTTTCAAAATCATACAAAAATAAAATAAAAGAAAATTAGGTTAAGCTATTCCTAGGTTAGGAGTACGTAAATCCCAAACCATAACAATTAAATTATGAGAACTTGGGCAGCCAGGTTGGTGATTAGTCTTTTTATTCGTCTTATAAATTAAACACAATTCTGTTCGTCTTTCTCAGGTTGAATTGACTGAAAACAATCTTTCTTTTGCCACCTTTTTGCAGCTTCTTTCTATATATATATATTTGTTGAATTGTAGAGAGCAAAAGAAAATAAAGAAAGAAAAGATTTTGATTTTGTAATTATTTGGCAGTGATTGCAGTTGAGAAATTTTGGGCAAGAAGAAGCTAAGGAGAAGAGAAGAAGAAGAAGAAAATGGGGTTTTTTACGTTGTTTGAAGTGGCATCCATGCCAATATTGCAAGTGTTGATAATAAGTGTATTGGGAGCTGTAATGGCCACTGACTATTTCAAGCTTCTTCCTGCTGATGCTCGACGATCCCTTAACAAAGTAAGCTTATTATTACTTCTTTTTTTTTTTTTTTTTTTTTTTTTNTTTTTTTTTTTTTTTTTTTTTTTTTTTCAATTCTCGTATCTTTTGTACAATATACAATAATCACTCATGTTACATGGTATATCTGATTGTATCAAGTGCTATAAGATTAATACCAGTGATAATGCACGTTATAATCAGACCATACATGGTTGTATCGGTTTCTAATCAATGCCTTGAAAATGTTGTGTTTATACGTATGGCATTGCAGATAGTGTTTGTGGCCTTTACACCGTCGCTCATATTTGCAAACCTGGCAAAAACTGTCACACTGGAAGACATCATTTCATGGTACGAACAGTACTAAAGCATATATGATTCTCAAATACTACATGGAATAGGGTCAATAGTACTAAAAAAAAAAGAGCATATATGGTCGGAAAAACAATGAAGTATTTAATCCACAGAAATCGGGAAATGATGGTTTTTGTTTTGTATGTTTACTTAATATGTTGAGTGCATATATGCAGGTGGTTTATGCCCATAAATATTGGGTTAACCTTTTTGTTTGGAGGAATTCTGGGATGGATTGCAGTAAAAGTACTGAAACCAAAACCACATCTAGAAGGCCTCATCATTGCCACATGTTCTTCTGGGAATTTGGGAAATCTTCTGCTCATCATCATCCCTGCAATCTGCAATGAGGATGGAAGCCCTTTTGGTGATAAATCAGTTTGCTCTACTATTGGAATGTCATATGCCTCCTTCTCAATGGCGGTAAGAATGCGCTAGCTAGCTTGCTCTTATATAACACATAGGCGGATCGATTTTGAATTATTGCACAAAAACATGTCTATTTGCAAGAAGCTCTGATCTAATAATGATTTTGGTTGAACTGGTGCAGCTTGGAGGTTTCTACATATGGACATATACTTACCAATTAGTAAGAAACTCATCTGTGAAGCTAAAAGCACAGCTAGCAGCAGAAGCTGCAGCAGAGATAGTGAAGGAGCCAAGCAAGGACTACAATGCAAATGAGAAGTCTGGCCTCCTTGAGAATGAAGCTCTTGCTGTCAGTGTCCTACCAGCTGGAAATGACCTGGAAAATCCCAATGTAAGATATGTTTTACATACATACATATATATATATATATAGGTCATTGTTCAGGTAAGTCCATCATTTCCCATGAATCCGTGTTGACAAATTTGGGCCAATGAAGTGCACAGTTAGTAAAATCTAAGTCATTGATCTCAAGCATTCAATGGCTCTGATCTGTTCACACAAAATCATGGGAAATGGTGGACTCATTTGATCATGAGTCTATATATATATATATATATATATATATATATATATATATATATATATATATTCTCATATGCACAATTGAATGTTAGAGCTTACAGGATTGTTTTCTGAAAATTGTGTGTGCAATTTATGAACAGAATGGATCAGTAGAGAAGAAAGAGGGTGGAACATTCTTGAGCCATTTTGCTGGGGTTTTGCACTCAATTCTGGAGGAGCTAATGGCACCTCCAACTGTTGGAGCTGTGAGTTTCAATTCTTTCTTTCTTTTTTCTTTTCAATTTCTGCTGAGTTTTTGAATTGATGGATACATACAAAGTTGACACTATTTATTTTATATAATAATGTTTGTAAATTTCAGATTTTGGGATTTCTGTTTGGGGCAGTAACATGGCTGAGGAACCTAATAATTGGTGACAGTGCTCCCCTCAGAGTCATCCAAGACTCTGTCACATTACTAGGGTATGTAACATCCATATATAATTATTACAAGACAGTATCTTTGTGTAGTACAGGTGTATCTTGTGCTTTGTATAGTTGGTACAATTTTACACAATACACAACATTATAGTCCATGTAAAATTTTTCCAACTATATATAAATATACACACATAGGATGCTAATGTTCTTTTTGTCTCTCATGCATACAGGAATGGAACCATCCCATGCATCACCCTTATACTAGGTGGCAACCTCACTCAAGGTAAAATTTGTTCAATTTCTTATCTCGAATCATTACAAGTCGGATTCACATACCTAAAACCGGCAAATATACTACACTCTGTGAATAAATATTTAAATTTTAGTATACTGAAAATTCATTTTCAGATAATACCTAAAAATGACTCTTCAATAACTTTAAAAAAATCAGCATTCAATGTATTAAAAATAAATCTTCAGTATACTAAAAATAAACGTTTTATTACAGGTTTACGCAAGGCTAAGATCTCGCCATTAGTGATCCTAGCAGTGGTGTGCGTGCGGTACATCTTGAGTCCGGTGGTCGGAATCTGCATCGTTAGGGCTGCCTCTAACATGGGGTTCCTTCCGGCGGATCCGTTGTTCCATTTTGTGCTGATGGTTCAGTTCACTTTGCCGCCGGCCATGAATATTGGGACCATGACGCAGCTGTTTGATGTAGCACAAGAGGAGTGTTCGGTGCTTTTCCTGTGGACTTATTTGGTCGCAACAATTGCACTCACTTTATGGTCAACGGTGTTCATGTGGATCTTGTCATAGCCCACAATGGCTGCATGCCACCATTATCTCAATGGCTCATCCCCGTCCAATTTCTTTTATTTTTAGTATATATACATTAGAAATGTATTCCCACCTAAAAAAAAAACAAAAAAAAAAAAACCTAAAAGTAGGTACAATAGAATGTTAGATCTATAGCTCCTTTATGTATTTTTTTTTTCATTGGGTATTTGTTATTATTCTTACTATTTAGTCGTTCAGTTAATTATAAAAGCAATTATGAAAATCGTTACTAGTTTTTATATGTGCTATATGTAAAAATAAATATCCAATATCAATGCTTACTATTTAAATTATTATTATATTAAAATAATTCAATTAATAAGAGTAAATTTTATATTATATTAAAATAATTAATTATTGGCTTATTCCACTCAATCACACCCTAAGCTATATTTTGTTTAATATAGTATTCGCTTAGGTAAATTATTTTGTTAAGTAATGTATTCAAAGTAGGTACAATAAGTGAATTGATTTAATATTTAACACTTAGCAAAATATTTAACAGTGTATAGATAATTTTAAACTAAAAAAGAAAGAAAGTGAAATTAAGTAGAACTAATTTACTCCTTGAGTGACACTCGAATAATTTTGTATATAAATTTAATATAATTTGTATCCAAAAGCTCACTTTTTAGTGTTTTTCTTACAATAGAAAATAACAAATACAGCATTTTTTTAGAGAAAATTTTGTTTTAATATAAATACAATATATGGAGACGGTTACAGGCTGGTCGCCCATGAACCGATCTTGTTGGCTGACTAGGGAACGAGGTGCAAGTAAAACAAAAGAAAAAGGGGTTGGCATTAACTTGTAATGTTTTTTTTTAATCTCTAATCAATCTTGTTGTACACAATACAACAACACCACAGCCTATATGCAAACTATATTGAACATCACCGACGGTAGAAAAGCAGAAGGGTTGTCTGTGTTCCCAATTTTGTTTGAACCCTTAGATGAGGGTCATTTGGAGGACTGGGCGGTTAGGCTGAGGTTCTACCACTTCCAAATGAATTCTCACAGATTGAAGAATGCCGTAGGTAACACTGCCATCCAACTTCTTGATCCTCTGTTCCTGCTCATCAACCAACCATTCTCCTGACTTCTCCCGTTTAGATGTCAAGTATACAGGTCCTTCAATACCATACCTGCAAACACGGATGCCCCAAATATCACCCATATATAAAGGCAAAGCAACTGGAATTTCTTGAGAATATATATGAAATCAAGAAAAACTTATTAAGCTGTCTGTCTAAACAGAGATTTAAAAATGGCTAAAGGTTTGTTTAAAATGGTCTTGTGAAGAGAATCAATTAAGTAAACAGTTAGAAGTAATGCAATAGAGAGTGTCGTACTTGGGCACAAAAACGATGAAGCCATTGGCCCTTATTTTCAAAATTCTAGCTTCTGTATCTGTGGGGCTGCAAGAACACAAGCAAGAATTAGAAAGAGAAACAAGTGATAGAAAAGGATCAGGATAAGACTTGATAGAATGTCCTCATACTTCTTTCTGAAGAAAATAACAGTATGGAGCTCTACTGATGCCCTGCTAGCCATTTGGGCATTCCTGTGCCGATAATTCAAATCTGTTTCAAACAGGGAAATTAGTTAGCTCAATCAAGGAAAAAAAGAAATTAGCAATCTAGGGAGCTGCAGAAAAATTATATCGAAACAGAAATTCGATACATTTGAGGTTACCAACAAGTCTGTTACTATCAATAAAACACAGTACAGAGGAAAGTAAGTTGCAATGATAATCCACAAAGAACAATGAAAATGCAACCAAGTAGAAAAAGAGGTTAGGTTTTGCATACGGTCCAAAGAGGAAAATATAGAATGCAATTTTGTTCACTAATTAAAATAATAAAGAGAAGATATATTTGGATATAATACAGTAGAATACATACTATCAGAAATACTGGTTAGCTGGGCCTTGTCACCAAAAACATCAGGAAGTTTGTAAATCCCCATGGATGCAGCAAGCAGTCGGTGGACAATGACATCTGGAACAGAAAACATTTAAGTCCATATGCTTTTACCGATAGAACTGGGAGCCAAGCAGGAGTGGAGGTTTCACTTTACCTGCATATCTTCTTATTGGTGAGGTGAAATGTGTATACAGTGGGGCTGCAAGACCATAATGACAAAATTCCGGTGGACTAAGTTCTCCACTGCAAAAATAAACTGCCTGAAATTCCAAAACAGGAGAAAGTTTTAAGCACTTGGCATTACCAGCACCACTTTAATGATTTTCAAAAAAAATTAATCAAGGGGAACTACCTGTGTCATGCATCTGGTCGTTAAAATACGGATCAGCTTATTAAAGTATGGATCATCACCCTGAAAAACAGAATTGCCAAGACAAATTGTTAAGGCATGATTGCATTATATGTTCTCAAGAGGAAATTTTTCCAAAACAAATGTAAACATATACGATGCTCTTTCCAACAAATTCTTAGGCTGGTGATAGGTGGTGCAGCTTTTGGCTGAGGTGAGGTACAAACAGAGAACCACTGTTTGTCTTCACAGCCCAACATAATAATTCCATAAATCTTTGTTTATTGCCAATTTAGACAATCCAGATAAACCCAAATAGTCCATATGAATCTTGCTTTGATACTAAGAATTCTTATTTGAACAATCTTGATTTGAACGGGATGCACAAGTTCTAACTCAAATCAATGAAAACAACTCATGCTGTTACACAACAAACCAATAGCGTTGCAAAGACAATGGGAGAAATCAATCTTGGATTTTATCTGTTAGTTTCTGACTAAGTATCAACAACAGACAACTCACCACAGCACGATCAAGAGAATCAGCTAATGCTTTTGACGATGTTGTATCCAAAACAATTCCAACAGCTGCAGCCACTCGAAGCAGAGGTTCAAGCATTTCTTTGGTTGGGCTGGGATGACGTCTGCAGTAAATATAGGCATTAATGCAAGATAAAGGCTATATTTGGTAGAGCTTATAGCTTATTTTTAGCTACAAATAAGCTATAACTAATAGCTTATTTTGAAAGAAAAAGATACCTTAATAGTGAGCAAATAGGATAATGGTTCAGGATCTTTTCAGCAACTGAAATATTGGCAGCAAGCATAAACTCTTCAACCATTTGGTTAGCTTCACGAATTTGATACATCCCTGCAAATAGAATTTATTTATTAGCATCTGAACTTCTGAAGAGAGTGTAGGTGACATGTCATCCATGAAATAATTCCATATGTTCTATAGGTCTCCTTTTGCACCGGGAAGATTAGCTGAATGTCTTACCCCTCCTCAATTCTTATAGTTTATTAGTTTATATGAAAATTTAGAGGAGACCAATTGACCTAGCCACAATACTATAATAGTATAATTACATAAATAGCATCTCAATCTGAATTCAATATTGAAGACAAGCAACAAGTTTTTGTGCACAGAAGGGCATCCAAACACTCAAGCTACTCAAAATGAAGCATATTAATGTCACATATCATTAAAAGTCATGTTAGGAATAAGACATCATCAAGAATAATTTGAGAATCTATATGAACTATGATACAGTTGAAGTCAATATTAAACTGTACAGGGCAGCTTGGCTTTAAAATCAGAATGTAACGAGGGGGAAATAAATCATGTGATATAGGCCTTATCAGAACAAGCTTAAAATAGTTTGTAAAAGGGCAGTAAAATGGCAAACCCTTGAAAGCTGTTTTGAACTAATTGAAAAGCATTTATCTTTAAAAAAAATGTTTATTTTAGCTGTTTATACAAACTAAGCCTTAGCTTTACATTTAACGTAATCCAGGTCATTATAAGGTTTTGCTCTCTATAACATCTTCCTCAACTCTAGTTATAGGAAAGATCAGACATACCAATATCAAGAGGGTCATGAGTTTCAGTGTCAATTTGAAATTTAACTTCAGCAGAAGCAAGTGTCAATGCCCCCCTATCAATACGTCTTTGCCTCATTATCTGCAAGGTGAAGTTAATTCATCAATATTTTGCTGAAATTTCAAATAAATATTTATAATTGAAGTTTTGTGAGTAAAATAAATGGCAAGAAACAACACCTTTGCCAATGCATTCATATTCCGCAAATCTGTTGTTAATGGATCAACCAAGCGACTGAAAAAGACAGAAGAATCCGAAAATATGAGAAATAGACAAAGGTAAGAACCATGTAAAAAAACACCAAAAGTAAAATATGCATAACATTTATCTGTACATGAATAAACTGCAACTAATTTCCAGTTTACTTAGGATAATAGTTAAATAGCAGTTGAAGTGTTTAACCTGTAAATCTATGATAGCAGTGCATACCCCAGATAAAATTCAGAAGTTAGTTCTTTTATAGTTTGATGTTGGAAAACAACAGTTCAATTAATATTTTGTAAAGCAAGACAGAAAGTGATCAATAGATTTCTGACAATTTTGGAATAAATTAAATTTGAAAACACATAACTAGGTGAAAAAAATAATGAGCATCCATATAAAGCCAATGACTGAAATAAACGCAACAAAATAGGCAGGTATGAAATGGAGGTAAACATTAAAATGTTGTACAGATAAAAATACCACATTTCAAATTTTATATCAATATCTTAAAGCAAAGACTCCTCATTGTATGTGGTCAAACAATTGAGTTGTGATAGAGTGCACAAGCAAATATAACAGGTAAATGCAAAGGAGTTAAGACCTGTCATCCATCCTTGCTTGAGCCTCAACATAAGATAATGCAGCACATGATTTGATCACACTTTTTGTGTATCTTGTTGAGATAATCTCAGCTCCAGGTGTCATTTCCTGAAAATATAAATAATGTGGAAATAACAGCAAATAAAAGGGAGCTGCTTAATGCAAATTTCATAAAGGAAAAGACAAAGTCTAAAGAGGCCATAAATGAGCACTGTGTGCATAATTCACATGAGACAAATCCAGAAAGCATAACATCACAATAGATATGGGTGCTTGTGAAAACATGATTAAGCAATCCAGAATTTTTAATGACTAGGGATAAGAGAACATGTTTATGCTATAACATTATAATAATAATAAATTTAAAAAAAAAAAACAAAAAACAAAAAACAAAAAAAGGGGGGATTTTGGGTGGATGTGGGGAGACAAGAGGTACAGTAGTTGGGTTATTTAGTATAATAGGTCTGTCCCTCCCTCCCTTTATTTGACTTTTCACATCAATCTTCAACCTTTCATGTGAGTGTATTTTTCAGGTTTTTCTATGATCTTTTTATCCTTTAAAATAAGCCAAAAGTACTCAAAAGTGGAAGACAATCTTGTAGAATTTGCGGGGAACATTTGTGTACACATAATTATAATATATACTAGGAATATTTAGTTGGTGGGAACAAGGGCACCACTAAAGACTCACATTCAATTGAATCAATTAATGAATGAGTCAAAAATCCACCAAAATGGAAAGTTTGAAACAAGCAGGAATTGAAATCAGTTGAGAACTATGTCAGCATTCACCCCTTCATAATCTCATTCTAAAGAGAAGCAATCAGTATTAGGGAAAGGGTTCCATTATGATATCATTATATAGGGCTTATTATATTAAGGTTAAAAGTTAGGTTTAAATGTTTAACTAAAAGTATGATAAAGCAAATAACAAGGGATTTTAGCAAACCAAAAGTTACTACTCAAAGAGAACCCCCCCCCCCCCCCCCCCCCCCCCCCCCAAAAAA
>NC_044920.1:28047867-28083487 GCF_003576645.1 Ipomoea triloba | reverse complement strand
CCCCCCCCCCCCGAAAAGGTTTCATAATTCATATACAGACAATCAACTCAACTTTCAAAGATGATTGACACAAAATCAGAATGTTAAATTAATAAATAGAGAATACTAAACAATTAAAAGGCATACCCAAATAACTGAAAAGGCTAGTCTTTCAACATCAGCACGGAGTGAACAAACATCTGAAAGGAAATAATTATGTATCAAATAAGTAAAAATTTCAAACTAAAGCTATATGCCTAGTAAAATACTAAATATAGGGTTGACAAAATCATAGCCAAGAAATTTATCCATCAATAAAGGTGAATAATTATATTTACATATCATGCCAGTAGTCTAGTACAGAAGAAAGTTACCTTCTGTTAGAGGTTTTGGAAGCATGTCAATGCGACGCTCAACAAGGTAGACAGAAGTGCCCCTTTGTGAGGCCTCATCATCAAGGGGAGTCCCAGGATGAACAAAATTTGTGACATCAGCAATATCTAATATCCATTAAAGACCAACTTAAAATGAATTTGGTGCTGCTAATGTGGCCAAGGAATAAAACTGAAAATTTTACAAGGATACGAACTCCAACTTCAAAATTCCCACTAGGAAGAGCAGTACAGTGCAATGCATCATCAATGTCCTTGCATCCTGAATCAAACAGAAAAAGCAAATGTTCATAAAGGGGAAAGCAATATAATAGTTGTAGAAGAAGAATACTAACATATCAGGGCCTAATACCTGGAGGATCCACACTAAAAACACGAATATGACGCAAATCCTGCCTAACAGGACTTGCTAAATCTTCAGGGGACACAGACCAAGGTAATGGTGGCAAGCAGGATAAAACTTGAGCCGAAAAAGGTCTGGCATCTATATCATTCTCAATTAAAACCACCTAAAGTAATCAAGAGTGGTTGAGCCAAATTTAGCAACTTTCTGATAAATTCAGGTCATCTATACACAGCAATATATATATTATACAAAGGTGAACTGTGAGATCTTGCATGGGAAACAGAAAGAAAAGGAACATGATTGGTCTAAAAAAGCAGGCAACTAAAAATCAATCTTCTAATGTCTAAAAAGTGACAGAAGACCATTACTACATACCTCACTTTCTGTGTCTCTGTCACCTATTCCTCCAATTGTCCTAACATAATGACCAGAGGGGTATCTTGATAAAACATCCCATGAATCAACAGCAACAATTATCCGCTTGTCCAGCAGATTTCCCAGCTGTCGAGTTTGTATCCGTATCTTTGGTATTCTGCGGTCTTTAGAGACAAATAATGCATGGGCAACACCAGCAGAACCTGCTGGCAAAGGCATTGGCTCCAAAGACCCACAGTAACTGTGTGCACAATGTTTTAAAGGTAAGATGAACCAATCACTAAATAGATTAAGACAGTTTTGTTTCTAACACCAACACAGAATTCAAGAAAAGGAGTGGGCATACGGCCATACGTTAAAAAAAAAATTTAAAAATAAAACCCTTATTCTGGAAGTTGTTCATAAGCAAATATCACACTCATAATGAACTAATGAAGTTCATGCTAGGGTCATGAAAAGAACATAAAAGGAGCTTTCAGAAACAGTCCAAATATAAAGGTAAATTTTCACCTTTTTCAATACTTAATTAGTTAACTTCTTTAACTGTAAACAGATAACACATGTATTGTACTTTCATAACATGTTGATCGTATAAAACCAATTAAAACAACCTTCAACAATGAGCTAAATCATAGCATAACATGACTTACGAGTGCCAATTCCGCTTTATAATGCCAACAACACGTCCAGATGGACGTGAAGGCAGATGACCCGCTTCACTAGCTGAACTTTGCCCTAGATTTGTGACACTCGGGGCATCATCGGCACTGTTCGGAACTAGATGTATATCTTCTTCTTCTTCTTCATCTTTTATAAAACAATAAATAGATTGTTAGAAGATTTAATTTGAAATAGGATACATAAAATCGAGTGAACAGGAGAACCAACACGCAGACATTCGAGATAACAAGGATCATAACATTGACTTGGCAAAAAAGAACAATATTGGCACGTAAAGAATTCAAGACAGAATAATTTTTGGTTCAATTCTATTTGGTTATTGCTTCACCAGAGAGGCAAAACCAGTTCTCCCGCCAATTACTAAGATTCTTTTAAAGTATACCAAAATCATGTTTTCATGAAATAAATAAATTCAACAAACTAACCATTATCAGCTATTGCAAGAGATTTCTCCTCATGCCATTGTTCTCGAGGCAAAATTTCAACTGCCACTACATCACCATCAAAAGCCCTATTCATATTTGCACGCCCATAGATTATTATCTCATCACCAATACTTTCACTCCCAACATATGCTTCAAATGGATTATAGCGGTTAACACGGAGTTTTCCTTGGTGGTATATTCCACGATGCAAGCCAGAAGTAATCTCTGACATTGGTTTATGCTACACAAAACACAAATAGCAAAGGAATTTACACAAGCACAGCAATTATTAAGCCAAGCATGAGAGATAACCTTAGTTGCAAAATACCTCACTGTAGATGACCTTCCTCTTTGAAGGCCTCAAGTCCTCAACATCATCCATATTAACATCTTCTTCAGGAGGCTGAACAATCAAGTCAAGCAATTCCGGCTGACCAAGTGATCTAACATATGATTCAACTGAGATGAACGGAATTTAAAAATAACAAATAAAAATTAATCAGCTAGCTTAGATAGTTTAAAATTTTTATTTAAAAATGACAAAGGAGCAGCACAAAAATGGAAATAAGAGGAAAAAAAACATGGGCCAATTAACCATAATAAATACCCAACTTTTTGAGACCAGTTGCTATTTAGCTTAAGTTTTTAATTTTTGCAATTTATACCAGCCTTTTCTGTTGCAATTATTCCCAATTTTGTTTCAAACTGATCCAACTCATCTTCCTAATCATCTTTTTTATCTACTTTTACAATTCTAAAAATATCCTTTGTCCACCCTTACGAATTTCTTCAGCCCAATTACCAACATTATCAAATAGTTAAGTAGCTAACCTAATGGCAACTCAAACCAACACAACTATTATCAAATAAGTTTCTTATTCACAGATTTTCTATCTGTGGACAACATCCTAGACTTATTTCAACCACATTTGCTGTAGAAACATCACAATAAGCACCCAATCACAGGCCCAAAAACAAATTTCATCATCCCAACTTAGGATTTTGTTGCTGGTGGTAATTGGAAAATATATTTATTGGTAGAAGGAGATTTTAGAATATAAGGGTAGAAAATAACATTATATTTAGCAGGGTTAGGTCAATTTTGACTCAAATGGGGAAAGCAAAGTTTGCAACAAAGAATACAACTGCAGCAAAGCTTTGGCTGAAATTGCAACTTGTCTAAAGGTTTAGTTTTCTTTAGTTAATTAATAGGCCAAAAACATAAGTGAGTACAGCTGCAGCAAAGCAATCACACCAAACCTCATAAAAACATTCACAAAATTCATTACTGAAAAAGAGATGAGAATGAGCACCAGTTTCTGCCGGAATGCCTTCTTCAGAAGCCTTTCTCTTGTTTTCTCGATCATTGGTGATTAGCAACACTTGTGCTGTACCTCCAAGGTGATTCTGATACCATTGAGTTGCAACCCTGATGGCTATGTCATCAAAGTTTAGAAATCAGCACTTGCTCAACTAATACAGTTACCCTACGAAGGAATAGAAAATAAGACCTATATATACTCCACATTAATCAAGAATATATAATTCTCTTTTGCTACCATCATAGTGCAAGTACACCCTTAGGACAACCACAAAACCACCTATTAACATCATTTGCATGGCACAAGTAGTACATATCCAATATCACATTCTTAGACACAGTAACAGCTAGTGGATTTTGTGCAGTGGGGTCAAATAAGAATTTGGGTACTTTTTGTCAAGGACTCTGGAAGGTTATCCAGTGTGCATTGTCAGATTGCAAAAAGCTGAGGACGTGCCTTCACTACATATTACATTTAGATCACCTTGTCTAAGGCTCTAAGCTCCAAAATGTTCTGAGAAATATACAGCACCAACTGAGGTATAGCACCAATAATAAATCTTCTTACTTGGAGTGGAATCAGTAATGGAATTGGCATGTCCATGTAAATTAGTTGTCACAACCAAATAATTGATCCTTTTCAATATCAGAGAACATCATCATTAAAGATATGCAAGTAAAGGTGATTCCATGAGAACTACTAGTACTATCAACTTAAGCCAGAAGAAACTATTGAATGCAGTAAGAATGAGAAGTCATGTAGCAATAATGAGCATTAAGGAGCAGTATTTTTAAATGTAGTATTAGCCATTCACGGAAAGAACAAACCTCTGTCATTACGATCATTTGGACTTTCACCAGGCATGGCCTTCACATATGTATCCCTTCAGGAGCATAGGGGAAAAAAGATCATAATCTCAACCTCAGCATTACTAATTTTTGAAGTATAAAACATGGACAGACTTCATTTCACACTGTCAGTGTTTTATAACATGTGATTCCGAGTCCAGTAGCACATTGCATGAACTCAACTTAATAAATGCTATTGGTAGTAAAATGAAACATACATTTTAGCTACCATCCAACTTTAAATAATATCAAGGCATTCATGGATGAAAGTAGATAGAGAAAGAGGAAAAAGAGGACATACTTATGGTACTCATTGGAAAAAACAAAGAACTTCCTGAGAGAATTGCTACATAGAGCTCTAAGTCTATTATAAACAGAAATATTCTTGTTCTTCACCTCCTCCAACACCACCGATAACACCACCACATTATCAATCGCAGGATTCTCCAGCAAATCAATCTAAATTCAAAAAATAATAATAATAACCAAAACATCACACACAGAAACACTCCGTACAAATATACCGCAGCAACTTGAGCAGACGAAATAAGACCTGGTGAAGAACAACATTAGTGTCGACAACGAGGATACGGGAGGAGCTCAAGCGAGCGGAAGAAACATCGCAGGTTTTACAAAACGTGGCTCCGCAGTAGATATCGTCACGGAGATAGTGTTCCCTAACGACCTGCGATTAACAGAGTTTTCACGATATAGAATCCTCATGATAAACCCTAAGCATTCTCTTCACTGAATAGTGCGATTTTCAAGTGAAAGTTGCGAACTCACCTTGATTACTTTCCCCTGCTTTGTTTTCCGTACGAATGATTTGCTCTGCAGCATTTTCACAGCTGCAGTAATCGTCGACTTCCAGAGACAGAGAGAGAGTTTTGTGATGGTTGTTCGCGGCCGTTTGGGTTTATATATATTCGGCTCTTTCCGGTTGGGCCTGATTCAAAGGGACCCTAGTTAATTTTCCCCCCTTCTTTTTTATATTACTAAACCAAGTGTGAAGAAATACCTGGAAGTCTTTCATTTCAATTCTCATTACCTGATTTGTTATTCAATATTACACTTTCAGCTTTTTCTTTTCTACATTTTTCAATTTTCAAGATCCTTTACTTCTCTCTTTTACAAATTGTAACATTGAAGGCAAATGTTGGGAATAATTCCCAAATTTCTTTTAGCATTCTATATTTTAAAAAGCTCCTACGTGAACTACTATTAATAATTGTGTTACATATTTATCCAAAAGTATTTTTACGCTTTATACTTTTTATTCTATAAAGTGTTACACATAATTTATTTTTTTTGAAAACAGTGTTACACATAATTATTCATGTAAGAATTCTTTTAAAAATACATTCTATAAGGAAGGTCTCAAGTTCCTTGAATTTACTGTAATTTTTTTCTTCTAATTTTTGTACCACGATTATTAGATTTTCATAGTTGGTCCCTAACTATTAAGTTCTTCACGTTTGGTCATACGACTTTTAAAATATTGTCACATTTGATCTTCCGCTCTAATTTACGGTCACAGGTAGCCAATTTTTTTAGTTTAAAACTTCATAGAAAATTACAACTTTATTTTTTTGAACACAATAAAATCAAAAAATTTACAAATGGCAAATAAAAGTGAGAGTAATAGATTTCTCGTACCAAAAAATCATTAGTTCGATTTTTGTCAACATCCTCTGAGTCGAATTTGTTGCATAGGGCATTTCAAGTGTATTTTACTTCTCATGTGGTTTGCAGACTAATACACGATAATGGAATTATCCGTGAATATTTTTAAATAATGACTACAAGTTTCCTCATTATAGTTACATACATGTACTGTACCTAAGCCTTCATTATAAAAGTGTACCAACAAAATTACACATGAAGTAGCACACAACTAAACTGAAGATAGCATATTATATGCTCAACATAAATGACTATGGGATTTGGTCGGATGCTATTTCAGAATGGACTGTGTACCTGGAACCAGACATTGATACACCTTCATCCACAACACTTCTAACCGAGCCCCCCTGCCTTTGTCGCCTTCTGGACCGACTCTTGGCCAACTCTTCCTTCTCATCGACGAAGGAAAGGAACCTCTGCAGTCGTTTTGATCGCGATGATCTTCGGGTAGAAGATGAAGACGGCTCTGGCTCAGTGCGGTGTTGCCTAAACTGGCGCGTAACGAATATGAAGTATACTGCTAGAGCTAAAAAGCACGCTAATCCACATATCATGTAGAGACCGGAGAAGCTCTTCAGCTGAAGCCGGTTCACTTCAAGCTTTGTGGTTTGCGAGGTGCAAGCCCTTCTCAGCAGCCATTTGTCGTGGATTCTTTGAAGCTCTCCATTTTCGGACAATTTTAGGATTGCAGTTGACATATCAACTGCCAAAGGGGAATCTTTTGGGAATGCCTTGCAATAAAAAAAAAAAATGTCCAATAGTTAAAGCAACTAAAGAATTTGGTAAAAATGGCCAAATGCTTAAAGATACTTACAAATCCCCATCCGTTTCTGGTGAACTCGTCGCCCAAAATGCTGAAATCGCAGTGTGTTGAGAGGAAAACTTCCATATACGCGCGTTCATCGACCACAGCCACAACACCGCCTTTACGGGGGCCATTTATTAAGGCTTCAGCAAAATCTTCTGGCAGGTTAAGAGGAACAAGTCTGGATTCACGAATGCCAAGTTCTTCAATCAGATAGTTCCTTGCAAATGAACCGTGCTGATAACCAATGGGGTCATTTGTTGTAAACAAACTTTCGACTCCTTTAATGGAGGAAGAAAGCTGCTGCACCGTAAGCATCGAGGTGAAGCTAGCTGTGTAACTAGAATTGACAATTAAGACCACAAAGAGCCACATGATGAGGACAATGCGGCCTAGGGTGCTAACAGTATTCTCTCCTGCACGTAAAATGTCATCTCGTTATATAGCTCATCCCAGTGGCAACTGGCAAGTCCATAAGATGCTAAACCAATGCAAATTCATCACTTACTATGGGAAAAAAAGAGAGTTGAAAAGCTAAACCTGAAATAGGGAAATTAAAAGTGAACGCCAATGAGAAGAATTAAACTTATATGGATACTGTATATAGACGTATTGCTAAGACTTGGAATGAAGTGAAATAAAGAATTGGCTCAGCTCACTCCAAGGATACTGACCAAAGAATGGTGATGAACTGTTTTCTAGGAGGTCCTCGAAATTCATCGTTCCTTCGGTGTTCCAAAATCCAGACAACTGTCCCCACCACGAGGAAAAAAATTCCAGTGATGCACCACATTGCAGGAGTAAATGGCCTGAGAAAAGCCCAAGCATTCGAGCTCCACTCTTTAACTGGTGCCACCACAACTAACCCCGATTCAATAAATGGTTGAGTGAAATCAACCATCTTTGTTCGGTTGGTTGTGATAACAATGTCACCTATAGCAGCATCATACACCTGAAACGACAGAAATTCCAGAGTTAAGACTTGAAGAGGCAGAGTCCTGATAGTAATTTGACATTTGCAGAGAATCACAAACTCACCCCCGCTGTGATTAGTCTCACTAGTTCTGTATTATCTGGATTGGTATGGCCATCGCCAAATGGGGAAAATTTGTATGGGACAGCATATGGCAATAAGTTTAGTGCAGTTGTGAAGACTTCAATACAATACCCTCGAAACATATCAGCACCTGATTCCTGTCCAACGAATTCATGAAAGCTGGCTCGGTTAGGAACTCCAATTTTCAGTCGCCTCCCATTGTTTGGAAAAACCCACCCACGAGGTCTGTCAGTTAATTGGCCAGGCCAGATTACATCATGCAGTTGTTGTTCCGAAGAAGAATGATTTGGTAGCTTAGAGTAGAGAGATTCGGGAGGGGCAACTGATAATCCAGAGTAATTGGACCAGTACCCAACTTTCCTTAATCCGGTACCAATCACATTGATGACTTCAAATGCAGGGCCATATAGGTTCCTATCGGGGGTAAATTTTAAAAGACCTGTTACTCCTGTTACATTTGTCATCAAAATGATGTCACGCAATAGCTTCCCACCATCAAAGATGCTCATAGAATCGAGATGCAAACCCCCACCCTCTTCTGAAGTTAACCTTGGATCTTTAGAAAACGAAATCTTCCCACCCTGCTTAAAGAATGCATCAAGAGCATGAGCGAGTAGCCACACTGTGTCATAAGCATAGAGACCCAGAGTGGACAACCCAAAAGTGCCATTATTTGCCAACCGTTTGGTCAAATTACTCCACCTAGAGAAAAATTCCCTCTTCAATCTGGACTCGGGAGTGTAAATACGCAATGTTAGAGCTCCTTGAATATGATGTTCCACTACATCTGTAGAAAGCCGAGTATTAGTGTCAAGGACAGTTGAGAGCCAATGTGTAGCAATCCACACATATCCACCCTGTATCATCCCTAAATACTTTGCCACAGAAAATATAGCTAGGCCCTCGGAAGGATAGGTATGAACAACTAGGATTCGTGATTCAGTTAGAGCCACCTGAATCAATACGTCTCTCATATCATCAATTGTTGCTTCAGGTTTCAAAGGGGCTTTATAAGAGATCCGGCATCTCTTCATGGCCAGTTGATCTGCTAACGCAGCAATACCATTCCTTCCATAATCATCATCGACATAAATAGCTATCACTTCTCTCCATTCGTAATAGTCAATCATTGATGCTATGGCAGCCATCTGAAACAGATCATTCGGGGAGGTCCTAACAAAGAACGGATACTGAAGTGAAGAAAGGGCAGGATCAGTTGCTGCAAATGACAAAAGAGGGACTTGGAGCTCATTTGCAATGTTAGAGATCACATGAGCAATGCCTGAAGATTGTGGGCCTATTATCGCCACAGTCTCGGTCTCCATGAAGCGCATAGCTGCCAACAATCAAAGATTACACAGCTCTAATCAAACTCGCAAAAAAAGATCATTCCAACTACAAGGTTACAAGTTCAACTGGGGGCAACCATAGCCAATTTGGTCAGTCTGTTGGCTTAGTAACCACAAGGTTACAAGTTCAACTCCCAGTTGGAAGGGCCTATTGACCTTCTTGATTTAAGCCAGTAACCTAGGCTGGTTTACCTCCTTCTGATCCTTTGTCAGCTAGGGTCACTACAGCATAATTTACCTCGTCACCCAAAAAAAATATAGTTCATCTAACAAACATATAGATGTTGGGAATATTTTACCTTCAAGTATCCCAAGAAACCCACTAGAATTACTGTCAAGCATTGTGAGATTCAACTTGGTTCCTCCAAGAACATCAGGAATGGAGTTCACATCTTCTACTGCAGCTTCTACAGCAACTTTTGTCACTTTCCCAACCAAGGAATTAAAAGAGAGTATACACCCAATATTCACAACCTCAGGCCTAGAGGAAAGACTTGAATCAACCCCTTCTGATATACACCAACTGCAGAAAACCACAAAAGTAATACTCCAGAACAGCTTCATGGCAAAATTGAGCGGTCAAAACTCAAATTTCGCCCTGAAATGCACAGAAAAATGAAACTGCTCAAAAACTTACCTCAATAATAAGAATCACAGGCATTCCAAAGAAACAAAACAACAATAATCTTCAACAAACATACTAAGCTCATTAACATAAGAAGATACTAAAGTCTAAAGCATCAAAAGACTAGCATATTAGTTACCTAGTACGAAGTGAGAAGCTCTCCGTCATCTAACCAGGAATTGAGCGTGAAAAAAGGCGAAATCTTGAAAGCACCAATCAAGAACCCTTGGAGACATTTCCAGTAGGGAGTGTTGGCCACTTGGACAAGAATTAGTTGCTGAAAATGGAGGCAATAAGGCATGCATCCAACTAGCGATTTGTTCATTAAAAGGTTTCTATTAATGCAAAATTTAATGATGATCAGTTTGACAGTGGAAGAATTTCCCTAGTTTTTTGCTTTGAATAATTTATTAAGGAATGTTCTCTACATCTATATCTATGATCTATAATCTATAATTCTATATATCTATATAATATAATAACAATGGAGTGGTTAGTGTTATAGTAATTCTTGCATACTCACGTTTTCCACCCTTAGATTTTTGTTTTGTTTTGTTTTTCTAAGTTAATCTCGACTTCGTTGAACTATATCATAGATCTCGAAAATTCATTATCAATCTTATGAAAAGTTAAATCGAGTCAATCATTTAGCAAGCAAACTAGCTTGGGGGCTCATAACTGACCGAGTTAAATCAAGAATCATTCTCACTGGAAGTCGAATTCAGAATTTTGTAATTACTCAACCAACAGTTTGACCAACTTGACTGAGTTGTCCCAACTCCCAATGTGTTAATTTTTAAATTTTTACATCTGATTTCATTTTATCAAATGAATTTGCGATAAATTTAATAATTCCACAAATGATCAATAAATATAAAACATTGTAACAGGTTATATCAAAGTACATAGGTAAGTGATGTGTATACGTAGTTTCCATTAATGAGAACAAATTCCAAGTGTGGTAGGTTACTAGGTAATGTATATTGTGGCATGTGAATATAAATGATGATGATGATAAATATGGTGAAAGACCAATGTAAGCACACCTTTAAAATGTGAAGTTAGAAAAAAAGGGTATGTTATAAAGTCAATATGCACTTGAATAATGTATAGTGCGTGTATGCTACGGAGTAAATTAAGAATTGATGAACTAATAAAATGTCGTTTTGTACATTTCCGCCCATCCAATAATTCAATATCATTCATTCATTCCCATGTATCCTCCTCGTACTAATTACAATGCAATTATGTAGACAGTAATAATGCTATATATATGCATTTTGAAAATGAAAATACTACATGGTTACTTCCAATTTTTACCTCTCCCACAAATTGTAGACATTTTTTATAGGATTCATATGATGAAAAAATTCAACATTGTTTGTCACGTCCGGCAGTAAAAGCTATAGCGTAGAATTTTGAAGTACATATAGTATAATTATTTTGAAAATTATCTCTCAAATCAATAAATTTTACTATCATATTATCACAATTATAACTTCTTTTAAATAACAATAAAAACTCACATCTACTATCCAAATGTGCACATTGGATAAATCATGTTTATGTGTAATAACCCACAAATAATACATAATAATATATAAATCGTACTAGAAAAATATTGTTTAAATTAAAGACTTCAACTGAGAGGATATTGGACATCAAAATTATAATTTACTCATATTTATCATGCATACCTATAATATTAATTTACTTTCAAAATACTCGTATAACATAACATAACATAATTTAATAATAATAATATTTAAATTTATTAAAAACAACAAACAAAAAGCCAACAACTATAAGAAAACATTCTCTCACTTGCAAAGCCGGCATATATTGTAAGTTTTGCAATAGCTGGATTATTAGAAAAATAATAATTGCTAAGGATCTTGTGATTCAATAGCATCAAGTTACTTTCTTACGTGGGAGGTTGTATTGTAGATTTAAGCCACGATAGATAAATTGAGAAAGCTCACATTTTTATAATATTGCAGGAAATTAAATTTTCTTTTAAACATTTTTTTATAAATTATTTAATTATACGCATTGGTGTATTTATTCTAACAAATGGATATATTTTAGGTATTTTCTTTTATATTTTATTGTGATTTATTTTGGCTTAAACTATTTATAATATATGATATCTGATCTTTTAAATTTTGAATCATTATGATTAAGAACTTAAGATTATAGAGTTTACTAGTAATTAATGAATATAAAAGTAATGATAATTATTATGAAATGCAAAAATTGATAAGAATAACATTTTTTATTAGTATTTAGTTACCAAAGGATTATGATGATATTAAATTATGAATAAAATAATTAGGAGCAGAAATGAAGCAGTATGATTCTGTATGAACTATGAAGTCATGATGACTTCACACCCACGACTCACGAGATAACCCCTACCAGTGGTCCAGTGCATGTTGTTCACAGCCCACGCCAGTATAGAGACTATCAAATCAATAATTCATTTACGGAGGGAGTAACAACAAGAGTAAGCATGAATGATGAATCACACCAACTAATTAATATGATTTTGTGTTGTAAAACTTATGCTTGGGTATTATTCAATAATAGTGCTTCCCTATCAAATTGATATTGCACTAGTTAATACGATATTTATGTCGTCACAAGTTATAGTTATACATTTTTGAAATATTTAGAAAAATTTGATAATCTTGCATTGATATACGATAAGATACCGAATGATACTTTAATACATTTTGAAACACTAATTTAAAAATACACATTGTGCATTGAACTATATATTCATGCAACGTAAATGTGTCCACACTTTTTACATAGAAAAATATCTACAACTAGTGACAGATATTTTTCTGTACTCCATTCCCACTAAGATGGATGAGGAGGAAGTCATCTTTGTCTTGCCATGTCCACTAAGACGGATGAGGTGGGAAGTCATACTCGTCCTAGATTACTGTTTGCACTAGACACCCTCTTAGCGTACCCAAAAAAAATGATAGCAACTTAGACTATGAAATAATCAAAGGCCACTATACTTTATACACACACAATTGGCAATGCACCACTGGATGGCTTGCCACTCACCATGAGTCCCTATCATATGGTTTTCATCGTATTCACCATTTTCCTCAAAATGTTCACGTTCTACTTCATGCTGATATTATTTGGGCAATGCTTTTGTAACTTTTTGCTAGCTTTTACTTCCTTTCTCTTCAAAAAAGTTCACTATACTTTATAAGATTCATGATTTCAAAAAATAATAAAACTACAACTACAATTCTTATTCAAGTTATATTATATTCACATGCATATCAAAAGTATTGAATAATTTTTAGTATTACATGTATTGTTTTATTAATTCATATTCCACCGTATCAATTAATTAAATGATAAAAATATATTTATATATTTATAGATAATGTCAAGTATATACTTTATTGTCTATTTTTACTTGTTTTATTTATTAGTTAAACAAACTCTTTTTTTTTTTTACTTAAATATTTTTAATTTAATTTTTTTGTGTGTTTAATAGAACTTTTAATATATATAAATTTTATAAATTACAACATTTAATATTATGAAAAATTAAATTAAATTAAGTTTAATTAAGTCTCTTTAATCAAATCAAACATATAAAATGAGACCGAGAGAGTAATAAGATAAATAAAAATGATTTGTTTTAGGTAGTTCCAATTAAGCTGGTTAGATCATTGACTTAGTCACCATAATGTGAGTTCGAATTCATGATCATTTATTTAAAATGGTAACTGAAATGTCATTCCACTTCATGATAGTCGACACATAAATTAATTAATTTCATTGTAATACTTTAAAAATTACCTAATACGTAATCTTAGATAGTGGCTATGATTTGTATTGTGACACGGAAAATAAAAATGATTTTTGAAACAAGTACATAAATAGAGCCTGTTTGGGCGTGGCTGGGTGCCTCGGCAAATTATTGCATGGACCATGGTCCACACAGCTGTGTGAACCAAAAATAAAAAGTACATTATTTTTGTACTGTACATTATTTGATAATATATATCAAATAATGTACCTTCAGTACAAAAATAATGTACCCTAAAATAATATACCTACAGTACAAAAATAATGTAACTTCAGTATAAAAATAATGTATTTTTTATTTTTGGTCCACGCAGCCATGGTCCATGCAATCATGGGTGCCTCCCACAAGACTTCGTGATTTTTGGGAGAGGGAAAGAGTATCTACCGGGTCCAGTAGCCATTCCACGTGTCAACAACTGAGTTCCCCAATGAAAGCTCATACCGACAATGGCGGCCTTGATAGCTCAAACCAGGAATCGCCACTCACCTCGCTCCCACCTCCAATTCCACTCACACCTTCAAATAAAACTGCCCTTTCCTTTCTCTTCCAAAGCTTTAGTTTCGCTATTCATCAAATTGATTTTCACCTTCTTGTTTTTCTTGCTTCACCTTCAATTCTTTGTACATTTTCCTCTCTGTACTTCCGAATTACGCGTATTTTCTCGCGTACCTTCCGTATTACTTAAACTCTTTATTTGAAATCGAGAAAAAAAGATTAAATCTTGGGATGCGTTAGTTTGGTTCTTTGCAAAAGCAGGAAGAATGGAGGGGATCATAATAGATTGGTGGTAGTTTCCTGGCCATAATTGTCGGTTCTTGTGCTGTCTTTGAGTTAGGATCGATGGAACACTTGTATAGCTGTCCACGTGCTTGAGTAAATGCCCCAGAGGCAAATTTAAAAAGAAAAATTATATATTTTTAAAAATTTTATAAAAATGCAATTTAAGGTTGCTTGCCAAGTGAATGTGGATTGTTGAGAGGGCTATTTGTAGCTTAAGGTTTACAAATTACAAGACATTTCATCAATTCTGAGATTTGATGGATTAATTGGTTTGGAAAGAAGAATGAGTTCAGGGTGTAGTTCGCCCCCACGGTGTGATGGGGGATCAGAGAATGAGGCTTGCAAGGATGAGATGGAATTCAAGGTTGATGGAAATCAGGGGCAGATTGATATTTCAGGCCAGGGAAATGCAGGGAAACCTCCCAGGAATCTCATGATCCGACATAGTATCAGTCAGGCAACCTTGGCAGGTATCTTTGAATTGGTGAGTGGATCCCTATTTCATTGACCCCTTTTGTAGCTTATTCATGATTTGGAACACATGAACATTATTATTCATTGTCTTTAAACCATTTCTCAAGCTGATTGTTGGCAATAGAGCATGTTTAAATTAGTGATTGTTAGGCATTGGCTAGGATGTATAATAGCTATGAAATGGATCTTTTTAAAATGGGATTCTCCAAGCTGAAGCCTAGATTCCTTTTAGGAACATTTAGTGGAATGGATCAGAGTATTTATCCATTTGACCTTGACAGGATGATTCTAGAATCCATCTTGAGCTTAGATAGCATTGATGGAAAAATGTTATTGATTGGACAATCACAAAAGTTCCTGTATAACAAAGAGGGTTTCTAGCATGGCAAAATACTGGATAAGTTTGAGATCTTTACGCAAAAGCTTCCATCTGTTTCATGATTGAAATGCTTGCTTTACACGGGTAATTCTTATATAAATGCAATCTGGTTAAAAACACATTATGTTCTCTTTTGATACTAACTATATTCCAAAAGAGCAGTAAAGTATGGATTAATTTTTGAACAATTTGTGAACTCTTATTACATAGTGTCTAGTTAGTATCTTATCCATTTTATTATGCAAATTTATCTACTTTTGTTAGTATGGACTCTATGCAATAAGTGTTCAATATTTGGTATATTAAATTACTGATTATAACTTCTTCTTGGTCAATCTAATTTCTAGGAATCGACAAGCCAAATTACTGGTCTTAAATCTCCACCAATTGGGAGTCCTGGGATTGTCCCTGTATTTCGCTCAGGAAGCTGCTCTGAAATCGGACCAAAAACATATATGGAAGATAGGCACATCTGTGTGGATGATCTTCACAAACATTTTAATACTGCCCAAAAGTTTCCTTCTCCTAGTGCTTTTTATGGGGTATGTACCTTAAATGGCTAACAATTACTTCAAAGTGGGCTAGAAATGGAATATATTATAGAGTATTCTACAATGGGGATTGCTTGTGTAGAAGCATGCCTACATTTTCATTTATTAAAATCCCATATAACATGACTGAATAGAAATCTGTTGCTGTTCCCCCTAACCATTTGCTAATGGTTCTATTGCCACATCATGTTTTGAAATTTGATACAAGATTAGTTTCACGCACTCCTATAGTTTTGAAATTTGTTCGAGACTTAAAGTTTCTTGATAAGGTTTTGTCTTTATTTCAGGTGTTCGATGGGCACGGTGGTGTTGATGCTGCAACATTTGCTCAACAAAATCTCCTTAACTACATTGTTGAGGATTCCCATTTTCCTTCTGCCGTGAAAAGAGCTATTAGGAATGCTTTTGTGAAAGCTGATCATGCACTAGCCGATGCTAAATCACTTGATAGTTCCTCTGGTACAACTGCTCTGGCTGCACTTATGTTAGGACGGTAAGATATTGATGTGTTTACCTATCTGAGACCCACACATCTTCCAAAATAAGCTGCATAACTTTCCACTTTCATTTGTCTTTTTCTCGCCTTATGCTCCGAGTAGGTTATGGAATATGTTTCTTTGTTTTTAGCTTTAGTAAGTTATCAAGGTCAATTGAGAAACACACTGTGTATTATGGAGGTCTCTATGTCTATTTTTACTTATATCAGTTTTTCCTTGTTTAAGTTTTTTATTCCTATCAATGTGTGGTAATATGGCGGGTGGTTCTATGCTTTCTGAACTCAACCTCACCAAATACATTCGACTCATTAAGTGGATTTTGTGTTTCTTCTTCCTATTATCCTTCTCAGTTGTGGTTATTTGGGCTGTTTTTTATTTGTTATGCTGCCAATTCACAGGACAACGCTAATTGCTAATGCTGGGGACTCTCGAGCTGTGCTAGGAAAAAGAGGCAGAGCAATTGAGTTATCGAAGGACCACAAGCCCAATTGCACATCTGAAAGATTGCGAATTGAGAAACTAGGAGGTGTGATTTATGATGGCTATCTCAACGGCCAACTATCAGTTGCACGAGCTCTCGGTGACTGGCATCTGAAGGGCCCCAAGGGCTCAAAGTGCCCTCTAAGCGCGGAGCCGGAGTTGGAAGAGGTAGTCTTGACCGAGGAGGACGAGTTCTTGATTATGGGGTGTGACGGGTTGTGGGATGTGATGAGCAGCCAGTGCGCAGTAACAATTGTGAGGAAGGAGCTTATGCTGCACAATGATCCCGAGAAGTGCGCGAAAGAGCTGGTCAGGGAGGCACTCAAGCGCAACACGTGCGACAATCTGACAGTAGTGATCGTCTGCTTCTCCCCCGACCCACCTCCTCGGATAGAAATCCCGAGATTCTCGAGGAGGAGGAGCATATCGGCTGAAGGACTGGATCTCTTAAAGGGTGTATTGAGTAGCATATAAAAGGGATGGGTTTGTACCAATATTATATTGTATAGATGAACATGGAGCCATTACCACTGTTTGGGATTTTTCTGAGCTTCTGCTGTCCCTGGGTTGTGGCCACACCATTCATTCATCATTCTTGACTTCAATAGAGCCTATGTATCATTTTGGACAGTTGAGAGAATTCATTGTTTTTCTTCACTTAATTGTTAACACTTGGGTGTAGTTATCATCAATAAATGCTGAAAGTGCATCTTTAATTTGCTCTTAAAGTTTATATTGTGTATTGGATGGTTTCCCTCCTCACTACTAAACCTGCATATCCCCTTTTGCACTATAGTCTCACTTTTCTACTACTATGCCAAAAGTTATAGCGTTTAAATGGTAAGATACTAATTCTGTTAAGATCAGTAACGAAAACACAACTTTATTCCTTATATTTCCTTATACTTAAGTAGTAGTCAGTGCCACGTTTCGATAACAAGATGTTGGACTCAACTCTTCGAGCTGTTGCCCGACATTATGTCTGGAATAGTTACATTATAGACATTGAATTGTGGTCTTATACTTTATCAGATGGAAGTTCTGAACTCATTAAGCAGAACTTGATTGTTTCTTATGTTTCAATTCACATGAATAAAAAAAGAAGGAAGAAAGATCTCTGTATTGTGTAATGGAAATGAAGAATTACAGCAAATGATCTACAAGGGAGAGCATGTGTAAAGGACATACACAATCACCAACAAAAAAGAAAGACATCCACACAAGGAACGAAAAAGAAAACAAAAGCCACAAAGTATACATAAGCTTTAAGAATAAAACTATATATATAGTCATGTCTTTGGAGCTGCATATATATTAGTTTGATGGAGGCGGCGAGAGGGTAGGAATGGCGGGAATGGAAGGGATAGCAGCGGCGGGCAAAGTGGGCAGAGGAATATTAGCCGGCAAGGGAGGCATCGTTAGCTTTGGAACGGATGGCAAGGTTGGGAGAGGGGTGTTTGGGAGGTTCAAAGATGGGATTGTTGGGAGTGTTGGCATGTTGGGAATTGTTGGCAATGAAGGTTGAGGCAAAGAGGGAATCGTTGGCAAAGGCGGGGCGCCACCGGGCACTTGCAACAGCCGGCGGGACGCAAGGCATGTGTTGGCGGTTGAGAGAGAGAGTGTGATGACGAGAGAAAGAATGAAGGAATTTTTTAGAAGAGCCATTGTTGTTTTTGTGATTGCTTTGAGTGAATAGATGAGAGAAATATTGAGGTGAGTTGATGAGATGATGTGATGCCAATTCTTGATGAGTATATATATAGTTTGGGTATGTAAAGGGTTGATGAAATGTAGTTGGGACTTGATAGATGGGCATGGAATGAAGGTATATTTTGGTGGAATTTGGTATGCTAACATTTGAATAATTGAATCACTTCAAACATGCTAGCTAGCTGCTATTTCAGTAGGTAAACTACCCAATTCCTTTTGTAATTTTTTTTTCGCTAGTTTTTTGAAAAACAAAATCAACTTCATTAAAGCAAAAGCAAATCCGAAATACAATCCGGCGGGACAGTGTCCCATTCAGTAAGGACATGGAAAGAACCAGCCGCCCGTGCAAGCACATGAGCCACATGATTCGCTGACCTTTTGACGTGACAGACATGAACGTCGCCAATGTCTCTAGTTTAAAAGAACCACAAAAGGAAATAATGAATTTGATGAAAAGAAACCACAAGAGCTATTCATTTTTTATTTTTTATTTTTTTTGGTTGGAAACAGCTATTCATTTTAATTAATGAAAATCACTCATAGGGCATTTTCAAGACATCAAGATCGCCCATGTGTTTCGTGAAGGTAATCAATGTGTAGACTTTCTCGCAAACATGGGTCAAAATTCGACATGGGGTAGTGGGGTACTACTCTGTTGGACCATCCTCCTGACAGTTTGAGAGATCTGTTCGTCCGTGATGCTCAGAGAATAGTTTCTAGTAGGCGGCACTCGTCTTCGTCCCCATACCAATTTTTTTTAATTAATGAACTTTTTGATAATTAACTTGCACAAAAAGAATAATACAAAAAATTTGAGATTTTATTATATATCGACACTTACTATTTACATAAATAAAAAAATACCACTTACAATATTATTTGTTCATAGAAAGCAAAATTTTCTCGTCCCAAAATCTCGACAAATATGATAGTGAAGGGATAAATTATTGTGATTCAAGAACTCATAAATTCAACTGCTATGACTCAATCATATATCATTGTTCATAATCTATCGCACAGAAATCAACTTAATTGTCTATCAGTCCATGCGGATCATCCCATTCTCGTAAATTACATTAATTAAAAGTGAAAAAAAAAGTGAAAAATGAAATGTGACTAAAAATATCTTTTTAAAAATCACTTTCGAATATTAATTATTAATGCCATCGGCTCCAGTCAACCTCGGATGTAGCTGTTTTGGGTCCCAATGATTAAAAATTTGCAATCTTTCCTCTCTCTGCAACTCCTCTTCTGACAGATTTTGATGAGAAGAAATTCAGTTTTTTTTTTCTTTTTTTTTTTTTTTGAAAACGAAGAAATTCAGTTGTTTTGCTCATTATTCTTGTTGATCTCTATTAACTGCATTAAATTAATTGTAATTTTCGATCCGTAGTCTCTGGGTTTTGTCGATACTACACACACTCTTTGTCCTTGATCGACAAATTCAGTGAAAAAAAAATGGTGGTTGAGAAAGATGAAGCGAGCTCTTCGTCTCATGTTCTTAACCCACCCAGAGAAGAAACTCCACTCCTCTCCAATAACCAAAACCATCTCTCTTCCCAAACCAAAACATTTGCCAATATTTTCATTGCCGTAGTTGGGGCAGGCGTTCTGGGCCTCCCTTACGCCTTCAAGCGAACAGGATGGGTAATGGGGGCTCTCACGCTTTCAATTGTGGCATTTTGTACCTATTATTGTATGATGCTTCTAGTGTATTCGAGGAGGAAGCTTGAAACCCATTCAAAATCTCCCAAAATCTCGTCTTTTGGTGATTTAGGGTTTGCTGTGTGTGGGCCTGTGGGGAGGTTTGCTGTTGATGCTATGATTGTTCTCTCACAAGCTGGGTTTTGTGTAGGATACACAATTTTTATATCTAATACTTTATCATACCTGTTCAATCCTGTATCTGTCACAAACCCTAACCCTAAAATTTTGGGTGTTTTGCCTAAGACTCTGTATTTGTGGGGGTGTTTCCCATTCCAATTGGGGTTGAATTCAATCCCTACATTGACCCATTTGGCCCCTCTTAGCATATTTGCGGATGTGGTGGATTTGGGGGCTATGGGGGTGGTGATGGTTGAGGATGTGTTGGTGTATTTGAAGAATAGGCCTGTTTTGCATACATTTGGTGGGTTGAGTGTTTTCTTCTATGGATTTGGTGTGGCGGTGTATGCGTTTGAAGGGATAGGAATGGTTTTACCCTTGGAATCAGAGATGAGGGAAAAGTCCAAGTTTGGGACTACCCTTGGCCTCACAATGGGGTTCATATCGTTGATGTTTGGCGGGTTTGGGGCGTTGGGGTACTTTGCGTTCGGGGAAGAAACGCAGGACATCATCACGACCAATTTCGGGCAGGGGCTGCTCAGCTGCATAGTCCAAATCGGGCTGTGCATCAACCTGTTTTTTACGTTCCCGGCAATGATGAACCCGGTTTATGAAGTGATGGAGAGGCGGTTGTGTGAAGGGAAGTATAGCTTGTTGGTGAGATGGGGGATGGTGTTGGGTGTGAGCTTGGTGGCATTGTTGGTGCCTAACTTTGCCGATTTCCTGTCGCTCGTGGGGAGCAGTGTGTGTGTGGTTTTAGGATTTGTGTTGCCTGCAATGTTTCACCTGATTGTGCACAAGGAAGAATTGGGGGTTCTTGGTTTTGCTTGTGATGGAGTGATCATTGTTTTGGGAATAGTTTTTGCTGTCTATGGAACCTGGTCTTCCCTGGTAGTGATCTTTGGAACTAGTGCTTAATAGCACACACACTCTCTCTCACTCTCAGAGAGAGTAATAATAGACAACTCCTTTTGCTCCAGTTTTCTTGCCTTCCATTTTATGTTTAATATAATTTGGAAATGTATAAAAGCAGGTGTCTCCTTTTCTTGGCATAAAATACTGTAAACTGTGTGTGGAGTTATAATTGTGTTGTAGGACAGGATATGTAATGTTAGAGTGCATTTGGTTTATGAGTTTACACGAGGAACAAGAATCAAAATCATAGTTAATGTTTGGTTGACAACTTTTTAAAACACAACTATGGGATTTGATTACTCATTCAATTAAAAATTTCATTCTCTAATTAAAAACGGGTATCATTCTATCTTATTGTTGAAATATTAAATATATCTGCCTTGGGCAGTCCACATCTTTGACTTCTTGGGCAGACTTCTTGAGCAGTGCAGTGTAGTGTCTACCTAGAGCAGTGTAGTTTTATTATGTCTCTTGTGTGTATATATATTAGTGTGTATATCTGAAATAATAGAGTGTAGAGAGTAGAAACATCTTGTAATCTTTGTATAGATCAGAAATATAAATCAGAAACTTTTCTTTCAGTTCTGAACATCAGTTTTCTGCATTTTTTTCTGGTCTGAAACATCAGTTTTCTACATGGTATCAGAGCTCAAGTTCTGAAACCTGAAAGTCTTGAAAAGTCTCCATTTTCTGCTCTGAAAACCTCATTTTCTGCTCTGCAAGTCTCCATTTCTGCAGCAGAAAATCTCCATTTCTGCCCAGAATATTAGTCCTAAATCAATTTCAGTTNGGTGTTTTGCCTAAGACTCTGTATTTGTGGGGGTGTTTCCCATTCCAATTGGGGTTGAATTCAATCCCTACATTGACCCATTTGGCCCCTCTTAGCATATTTGCGGATGTGGTGGATTTGGGGGCTATGGGGGTGGTGATGGTTGAGGATGTGTTGGTGTATTTGAAGAATAGGCCTGTTTTGCATACATTTGGTGGGTTGAGTGTTTTCTTCTATGGATTTGGTGTGGCGGTGTATGCGTTTGAAGGGATAGGAATGGTTTTACCCTTGGAATCAGAGATGAGGGAAAAGTCCAAGTTTGGGACTACCCTTGGCCTCACAATGGGGTTCATATCGTTGATGTTTGGCGGGTTTGGGGCGTTGGGGTACTTTGCGTTCGGGGAAGAAACGCAGGACATCATCACGACCAATTTCGGGCAGGGGCTGCTCAGCTGCATAGTCCAAATCGGGCTGTGCATCAACCTGTTTTTTACGTTCCCGGCAATGATGAACCCGGTTTATGAAGTGATGGAGAGGCGGTTGTGTGAAGGGAAGTATAGCTTGTTGGTGAGATGGGGGATGGTGTTGGGTGTGAGCTTGGTGGCATTGTTGGTGCCTAACTTTGCCGATTTCCTGTCGCTCGTGGGGAGCAGTGTGTGTGTGGTTTTAGGATTTGTGTTGCCTGCAATGTTTCACCTGATTGTGCACAAGGAAGAATTGGGGGTTCTTGGTTTTGCTTGTGATGGAGTGATCATTGTTTTGGGAATAGTTTTTGCTGTCTATGGAACCTGGTCTTCCCTGGTAGTGATCTTTGGAACTAGTGCTTAATAGCACACACACTCTCTCTCACTCTCAGAGAGAGTAATAATAGACAACTCCTTTTGCTCCAGTTTTCTTGCCTTCCATTTTATGTTTAATATAATTTGGAAATGTATAAAAGCAGGTGTCTCCTTTTCTTGGCATAAAATACTGTAAACTGTGTGTGGAGTTATAATTGTGTTGTAGGACAGGATATGTAATGTTAGAGTGCATTTGGTTTATGAGTTTACACGAGGAACAAGAATCAAAATCATAGTTAATGTTTGGTTGACAACTTTTTAAAACACAACTATGGGATTTGATTACTCATTCAATTAAAAATTTCATTCTCTAATTAAAAACGGGTATCATTCTATCTTATTGTTGAAATATTAAATATATCTGCCTTGGGCAGTCCACATCTTTGACTTCTTGGGCAGACTTCTTGAGCAGTGCAGTGTAGTGTCTACCTAGAGCAGTGTAGTTTTATTATGTCTCTTGTGTGTATATATATTAGTGTGTATATCTGAAATAATAGAGTGTAGAGAGTAGAAACATCTTGTAATCTTTGTATAGATCAGAAATATAAATCAGAAACTTTTCTTTCAGTTCTGAACATCAGTTTTCTGCATTTTTTTCTGGTCTGAAACATCAGTTTTCTACATGGTATCAGAGCTCAAGTTCTGAAACCTGAAAGTCTTGAAAAGTCTCCATTTTCTGCTCTGAAAACCTCATTTTCTGCTCTGCAAGTCTCCATTTCTGCAGCAGAAAATCTCCATTTCTGCCCAGAATATTAGTCCTAAACAGCAGAAAATCTCCATTTCTGCCCAGAATATTAGTCCTAAATCAATTTCAGTTTCCATTTCTGCCCAGAATATTAGTCCTAAATCAATTTCAGTTCTGATATCCCAGAAAATCTCCATTTCTACCCAGAATATCAGTCCTAAATCCATGAAAATCTCCATTTCTACCCAGAATATCAGTCCTAAATCCATTAAAATCTCCATTTCTACCCAGAATATCAGTCCTAAATCCATTTCAGTTCTGATAATCATCCTTCACCAAATCTCTACAGCAGATTTTTTGTTTTGTCATCCCTCACCAAAAAATCTGCAGCAGCTATGTCTAAACTTGATTCCCTCACCAAAAAATCTGCAGCAGCTATGTCTAAACTTGATGAAATCCTTCCAGCAGATTCTTTACCTTTGGATAAACTTGATGAAATCCTTCCAGCAGATTCTTTACCTTTGGATAATTCATCCAATTCATCACATCCTTCTCACTCGGCTGTCACAAATCATCCCAACCTTCCTCAAGCCCTCAATGTGGCTACAACATCTGAAGCATCACCCAATGAAGTCGGTCCGTGCTCAAAAATTCAACTTGAGGCACTGCAGAAGATATTTGGGCAGCTATCTGCTGCAAAACAACCAATTCCACCTTCAGCCAAAGCACATGGTAGTATGATAAGTCATCAAGGTAACACCTCTCATGCATTTGCTGCAAATTCCAACAACACAAGTCCTTGGATTGTGGATTCTGGGGCATCAGACCATATGTCAGGTGATCTAAAGGTTTTCCATACATTCAAATCGTGTATTTATCCCACCACGGTAAGAATTGCTGATGGATCCCTCTCCAGTGTGATAGGAACAGGATCAGTCAGACTAACTAATGAACTTCTCCTTTCATCCGTTCTCTTTGTTCCTAAACTAAACTGCAACCTACTCTCCATCAGCAAACTCACTACGGACATGAATTGTGTGACTAAATTATATCCTAATCATTGTGAATTTCAGGTTGTGGGCTCAGGGAAGGTGATTGGCAGTGCTGAAGTTTGTGGTGGTCTCTATATTCTCAAAAACACTCATGAAAATAAACAAGTTCCCAAGTCAGGTTATGCTTTCAATTCTGGTTTCAATTCTGTTTCTGTTTCTGTTTCCAATGAGAGTCTAGTCATGTTGTGGCATTTTCGTCTTGGACATCCAAATTTTATTTATCTTGAAAAATTGTTTCCTAGTTTATTTACCAGTAAAAAGCCCAACCTTTTTCATTGCGAAGTATGTCAACTCGCAAAACATACTCGAAGCATTTATCCAAGTAACCCTTACAAACCTTCTCAACCATTATCATTAATTCATAGTGACATTTGGGGACCTTCAAGGGTGAAAAATGTTAATGGTTCTAGATGGTTTGTATCCTTTATTGATGACCACACTAGACTCACATGGACATTCCTCATGAAAGAAAAATCTGAAACTGCATCAATCTTTAAAGTTTTTCATTCCATGATTCAAAATCAGTTCAAACAAAAAGTTCAAGTCTTGAAAACTGATAATGGGAAAGAATATTTCAACTCAATTCTTGGTTCATACTTGTTAGATCAAGGAATTGTCCATATTAGTTCCTGTGTCGACACCCCTCAACAAAATGGGGTGGCTGAAAGAAAAAATAGGCACCTCCTTGAAGTATCTCGATCCATCATGTTTTCAAATCATGTGCCTAAACATTTTTGGGGGGAAGCTGTTCTTACTGCCACTTATCTCATAAACCGTATGCCTAGTCGTGTTTTAAAGTTCAAAACACCACGAACTCTGTTCCTACAAGCATTCCCTCATCACTCAGTTTTTTTCTTCAGAATTGCCACTTAAAATCTTTGGTTGTACTGCGTTTGTCCATATCTATGATCACAAAAGAACAAAACTTGACCCCAAATCACACAAATGCATCTTCATTGGGTACTCTAGTACTCGAAAGGGGTACAAATGTTACTCCCCATCCACAAAAAGAGTTTATCATACTCTGGATGTCACCTTTTTTGAACACCAATCATTCTTTCCCAAATCTGGTATTCAGGGGGAGAATTCGAGGGAATACCAACTCTGGGAAACACTTCAGGACAACCAGGCTATCTCTTTTTTCCCTAATGTCCCATCATACCAGCATCAAACCACTCTAACACAACCAAATTTATCACCTCCATCATCTGGTTTTCCTTTGCCTTTTCAAAATTTATCACCTCCATCATCTGGTTTTCCTTTGCCTTTTCAATCATTATCACCTCCATCATCTGGTTTTCCTTTGCCTTTTCAATCAGATGCACCTCCATCATCTGGTTTTCCTTTGCCTTTTCAATCAGATGCGACTCCATCATCTGGTTTTCCTTTGCCTTTTCAATCAGATGCGACTCCATCATCTGGTTTTCCTTTGCCTTTTCAATCAGATGCGACTCCATAAAACATGGTCTGTCAACCACCATCCTCTCTCCCTACAATCAACCCACCTTCACCTCTAATCAACCACCCATCCTCAGAAAACACGCTACCAAATTCACCTCCTCAAGCACCACTTGAAGAAAGAAACAAAGAACTTCGTGTTTATAGAAGGAGAAAATTTGAAAATATAGAGGCCAACATACAAAGCAAGGACTGTTCAAGCACACATTCGAGCTCACTTGACCTTGAAAATCATGAAGGTAAGGACCCCATGACCAATGCGTTTGTACCTACTACCATTGATAATATTAATTTGCCTATTGCTCATCGAAAGGGTACTAGAACATGCACTAGTCATCCTATAGAAAGGTATGTTGCCTATGGGAAATTAACTCCTATGTATCGAGCTTTTGTCTCTTCTCTTGATCTTGTCCAGATTCCCACAAACATCTATGAGGCACTAAGAGATCCCAAATGGAAGGTTGCTATCGATGAGGAAATCAATGCTCTTGAGAAAAATGGCACATGGGTTCTTGTTGACTTACCTCAAGGAAAACATGCAGTTGGATGTAAGTGGATTTTCACTATCAAGTACAATCCAAATGGGAGCATCAATAGATTCAAGGCTCGGTTGGTTGCTAAGGGGTTCACTCAATCATATGGTGTTGACTATCAGGAGACCTTTGCGCCTGTTGCCAAACTCAATACAGTAAGAGTTTTGTTATCACTTGCTGTAAATTGTGATTGGCCTTTATATCAATTGGATGTAAAAAATGCATTATTAAATGGAGAATTGGAAGAAGAAGTCTATATGGAAATTCCACCAGGTTTTGAGAAGAACTCTAGCGGAAGATTGGTATGCAAACTAAAAAAGGCTCTCTATGGCTTGAAACAATCACCTCGGGCATGGTTTGATAGGTTTGCAAAGTCAATTGTAAAAATTGGATACACCCAGTGCCAAGCTGATCATACCTTGTTTGTGAAATTCTCTTCAACAGGAAAATTAGCGATTCTTATTGTCTATGTGGATGACATAATCCTAACTGGAGATGATTCAAGTGAGATTTCAAATCTCAAGAGATTTCTTGCATCAGAATTTGAGATCAAAGACTTAGGACCCCTCAAATACTTTCTTGGAATGGAGGTAGCTCGATCTAAAGAAGGGATTGTTGTATCTCAAAGGAAGTATATCTTAGATCTTCTAAATGAGACTGGAATGCTTGGGAGTAAGCCAGCAGATACTCCAATGGATCCTAACTTAAAGACAAACCGGAGTGGGGAACCAACTCCAGTGGAGAGGGGGAGTTATCAAAGATTAGTGGGAAAACTAATTTATCTCTCCCATACTAGGCCAGATATTGCTTTCCTTGTTAGTATTGTAAGTCAACATATGCACAACCCCAATGAGGAGCATTTGGAAGCAGTTTATCGTATTCTGAGGTACCTCAAAATGACACCAGGTCTTGGGTTACACTTCAGAAAACATGACAATCGAGACCTAGAAGTCTACACGGATTCTAGTTGGGCTGGAGAGTTGACTGATAGGCGATCAGTTAGTGGTTACTGTACCTATGTATGGGGAAATCTGGTCACTTGGCGTAGCAAAAAACAGTCAGTGGTCTCTCGGAGCAGTGCTGAATCAGAATATCGTGCACTGGCATTAGGTATATGTGAAGGGATGTGGATTAAAAGGTTGTTGAATGAATTGAAAATTGAGGTTTCTAGATCCTTCAAAATGCACAGTGATAGTCAAGCTGCCATCAGCATTGCTAAGAACCCAGTTCATCACGATAGAACAAAGCATGTTGAAATAGACAGGCATTTCATTTATGAGAAGATGAATTCAAGAACCATTGAACTCAACTACATTCATACAAAGAAACAAATTGCTGACATATTCACAAAGGCTTTACCTAGGACAAGATTTGAAGAATTCAATTCCAAGCTGGGTTTGTATAATATATACAACTCAGCTTGAGGGGGAGTGTTGAAATATTAAATATATCTGCCTTGGGCAGTCCACATCTTTGACTTCTTGGGCAGACTTCTTGAGCAGTGCAGTGTAGTGTCTACCTAGAGCAGTGTAGTTTTATTATGTCTCTTGTGTGTATATATATTAGTGTGTATATCTGAAATAATAGAGTGTAGAGAGTAGAAACATCTTGTAATCTTTGTATAGATCAGAAATATAAATCAGAAACTTTTCTTTCAGTTCTGAACATCAGTTTTCTGCATTTTTTTCTGGTCTGAAACATCAGTTTTCTACACTTATTAGTAATCTGATTTTTAAATTTGGATTAGTGCCTTTAGATTTTTGTTTAATTTTTTTTCTTCATATTCCTCCCAAATGAAATTTTCATTGTATTCCCAAATGTCTGTTACTTATGTAACTAAAATTATTTGTTATCCTATAATAAAATTTTAATACCATAAAGTGTATTTATCGTATCAAAAGTCACTATAAAAAAGCTTAGTAGGTCAGTCACTATAAAAAAGCTTAGTAGGTCTATTACTCTGTACAAATTAACCAATGGATGAAAAGAGAACCGGATGAGATTAAAGCGTTTACCAACAACAAAAATTTTACTCGCCAATAGCAACTTACACAAAATTGCATAATATTTTTACACATTTTTATACATGTAGGTGGTGAAGAATTGAATACGTGAACACAAGTCTGTTCACTTTAAAAAAATACTAATCAGTAAAGGAAAAAAATAACCACCAAAAAAAAAGAGGAAAACAAACCAGGATGGTAAATTACACAAAGGGCACTGCCCACCATGACTTCAACTAGTTTCGCACACCTTCTCTATCTACCTCACAAAGCCAATTTGCTATTATCAAAGAGGAAACCTAGCAGCAATAGCTGAAAAACAAGTGTGGAGGACGTGAGAATAAGACATCATAGTCCTGTTTGCCGATTAAAAGGCTTTCCAGCTATCAGAGTCTCTCCGTGGTGTCTCGCTCTCAAATGATGTCTTAAATGGCCCACTTGATCCAAATGGATCGGCATCATCAAAAGATGCAAAACCATGACCGTATTCTGAGTCCTTGGTGCTTCGGAAGGAATCAAACCTCGCAAATGAGTCTCGGGGAGGAGGGTTCCCAAAGGTATATTCAGAGTCTGCAGTGCTGCGGAAGGAATCAAATCTTGCTAGAGAGTCACGTGGTGGAAACAAACCGTGATCATATTCAGAGTCCTTGGTGCTGCGCATGGAGTCAAATCTCGAGAAGGATGCATCAGGTGCAAAGAGGTTACTGCCATCATGCGAGCTGAAGGAATCAAATCTAGAGAAGTCTCTTGAGAACTCTTCGGGCCCTTCACTAAACCTTCTTGGGGAGTTGGTAGAGCCATACATAGGAGTACTTGGGACAGAATCAGCGAAGGAGCTCTTCCTCTGAAACATGTCATCCGCATGTAGGTTGGAACTATATGCAGGCGTGCTTGGCACAGAATCAAAGAAAGGGCTTTGCTTTGAGAATGCATTTTCTGTGTAGGAGAACCCAGTGTTATAACTAGGAGTACTAGGAACAGAATCGAAGAACGAGCCTTGCTTTGAGAATGTGTCCCCAGCTTGTGTGAATCCAGCATTGTAATTTGGAGTACTGGGAACAGAATCAAAGAACGAGCTTTGCTTTGAGAATGCGTCACCAGCTTGTGTGAATCCAGCATTGTAACTTGGAGTACTAGGAACCGAATCAAAGAATGGCATTTGTTTTGAAAACTTGTCTCCAGCTTGTGTGGGGGCATTGTAACTTGGAGTACTAGGAACCGAATCAAAGAATAGGCTTTGTTTTGGTAATACATCACCTGCTGGTGGAGCACCTGTATTGTAACTTGGGGTACTAGGAACAGAGTCAAAAGATGGACCCAGCTTGGGAACTGTATCGACTGCATATTTGGATCCAGTTTTTATAGGAGCAAGACCCCAGTCATCGAAACCAAATAATGAATTCTCCTTCTGTGTCTCATTATCAGCATTCTACAAAGAAAAAAAATGAAGTGAATATACAAGTATACTGTCCCCCCTGCAGACCTAGAATGCAGTCTTTCAATATCCCAAACAAGAACAAGAGAACTAAAGGATTTAAAAAAATATATTGCTACTTCAGACCAAACCTAGACAGTATAAACATGTATATACCAGGACCACACAAGATCTTTGAACATACAGGATATTTTTGCCTCACAATCTTCACCTACACGGAACACATTTACACGTACCTTACTAGCAACAGGATTGAAGTCCCATGCAGCATCTGAATCATAGTTTGTGTCAAATGTACCCCAACCTGATTCATCAAAACCTTTGTCACTGGAGAACACGGATTCAGCATCCCCATGGTCACTGCACTAGTGAATCAAAAACAAAGTTCAGGTTTCTGAGAAGAATGCCTATGAGTTTGACTACAACTCAAGAAATGAATCGATGATATTGAAACTTCTTTTACCCTTTTGCTTAATGAAGACTAAAATAAAAGACATCACCAGAGAGAGAAACAAAACAGCCACATTACCCTTGCATTGCATGGGGTGAACCATCAAAATTGAATTCCTTCCTAGGTTGAAATTCACGCAGTTCCTTAGAGGGGCTATCAAATGCATTGCTCTTTGACGGGCTTTCAGGAGGACTTCTTGCTCTTTGGTCATCACTATGAACAGATGTCACTTCATCCACCACTGTACTTTTTACCGGGCTTGACAAATTCTCAGCCCCAACATCAGCATCCAAGCGTGACTTTCCTGTCTCTCTGGCATCACCAGAAGATACTTTCTCCAGAATTAGGGAAGATTTCGTCTTAGATGGAGCTATCACATTTTGCACATCAAGGGTGAGTTCTTTCAAAGATGTGAAACCTGTGAAGCCCACAAAGGTTGGAACACAGCTATAAATAACCACCAACAAGAATAAGGGGAACAAAGAAGGAAGGTTGGTGATATTATTAAAGGAATTGAATGTCCCTTTCATGGACCTAGAAGTGAATTTTCATTGTACCTTCATCTTCAAACTTATCCCAGTCACCATCCCAATCTGCAGCTCCTTCTTGGATGCCAGGTTGCCAACCTTTTAACAAATTATCAGTATTAGAGAACCATCATTATAGCAGAGGTATCAACCAGAGTAAGAGATACACCAAATGGAAATTTTTTATAAATATGACATTATGTAATTTATCCGTAGTAGACTGTGAACTATCAAAGCGTTGACTGATACACAGATCATGTGTGAGACCAATTATAGGAAACACGGTATGCAAAAGAAAGTAAATAATTAGCTCACGATAAATGATTGATGAAACCTAAGGAGGGGGGAGAAAGAAAATACTAAGTAACCTTTTCATGTGCTAACAAGTTCAAAATAAATAACTAGACTTCTGCTATCCACACAGAAAAAGTTGTAGTAAAATTTATAAATTAGCCCTGAAGATGTATGTTGGCCTTTGTTGGGCCTAGCCATTTTTCTACAATGGCTTACTTTATGTTCAAGGATTAATAGTGGTTAAGTTTGTCTTCTACTAGTAGTCTCCCTGAACTAAGCAATGTTGGCCACTATTAGTCCCTTTGTGAAACACTTAAATTATATCATTAACAAAAGAACTCTCGGTGGTTAATGTCTCGCAGAATTGACAGATCATGTAGCCACTTTTGAAGCTAAATGGTTGAAGGGTCAAAGTGTCAAAACTCAAAACAAATAGGGACCACTTAAGGAAAAATCCAAATAAGAAAGCCCCAAAGTTTAAGCAATACAAACACATACCAAATGGCAGCTCCAGCAGTGAAGTTGGTTTGGCACGTAGACCATAAGTTTTGCAACGTTCATTCAATGATTTTATAAGCTCCTCAAGATCCTTTTGAATGTGATTAGCGCGATCCTATGAAAAAAAAAAAAAAAAAANCCTATGAAAAAAAAAAAAAAAAAAGAAAAAAAAGAAAAGAAGACATCAAGCTTAGAGAAGTTTCACATATACCATGGATGAAGTAGCTGGTAAAACCTACCTTAGTACTATCAGCATTTCCATCTTGATCCATTTTGACAATTGCTTGATAAAGCTCCATTTTTTTCTCCTTCAAGAGCAACAGAACATTATGAGATGGACTTCACCATGTAATCAGACAAACTTTGTCAAAATCAAAACACTACCCAATAGAAGGCCAAGAAATTGAGCTTCCATTTTAAATTAGCAGTGGAAGCTGTGAAATTACCTGAATATCACGAAAAGTGGCCTCCTGAATTGTCAACTTAGATGCTACATCTCCAGTCTGTTTGTACTTCTCTTCATATTTCTTTGCAAATAATTCAACCTGTAATACAACTTTCTTCAATGAGATCATTTACAAGGAAGTGCATATGAAAATCAGTGAGGTTGAAAGTTACCTCTTTTTTGTCAGCAGAAGTCCTTTCAGTGATCTCATTTAGTCTATTGTCACATCGGCTTTTATATAAAATCTGATAGAAACATATCATGTACAAAAAGCAGGCTGTGTCAATAATGCAACCCACCGTTGGACATTAATTCCTCAAACCAAAAGAAACATCATTCAAAAACATTTCTATAAATAACATGTTTCATTTATTAATTATTCATTACAAGAACTCTGATTCTGAAATAATGAACATCACACACCACATGAGTGGAGTGGTTAAAGAGCTAGCAATAATAATACACTTCCTCATTCAACCCCGCATAAGTATGGGTAATGGGTGGACTTTTGCAAGTAAATTTAAGTGGAAAGGGATGAAGGGAGTGATGCTCAGAGGTACTCACAAGCTCTTGCATCTTTGCATGAAAGAACTGAATTTTTTCCTTTGCATCCATTATTTCCTTCTCCAGTTCTGCAACCTGTAATTCACATCAAAAGTATATTATGTATGCTCTTTGCATCACTTCAGCAATGAAAGCAACAACCAGAACAAGTTCACATATACAGAAATAACCACTTCGTCCTTCTTGCATTACATTAACATTCTATTTTACATATTACCCTTGCCATAAATATGACATAAAAAGCAGATAATGAAGCATATTTCTCTATGATTGCCAAGGAAAAAATTTTAAAATATTCTAGATTTGGATAACTTTAAAACAAAAGGGAAAAGGGTAATGTTACCTACAATAGAAAAACAAAAAAATTTAGCTATTGATGTTTACATGATTTACAGTCTCAAGAAATTACCAGTTTGAAGATGGACAAATAACACAACATACCAATAATCATATCAATTATTTTATTTTTTGCAGAAAAACTATAGCATTTGACAATTATGGTTAGGTTTAACATCATACACAAATAATAGTCATAAACATTAAACAATCAAAGGCAATTAGCGCAATCTGCACGTCTATGTGACTACGTGTTGCCCACAGTTCCCCCCAAGCCAACATTGTCTTCCATAGGATATTAAGATACATTCACACCTCCAAAAAGCCAAATAGTCTTCACAAATCCCAAGAACTCAAGTATGTAGTAGTTTTAGAACCCAAAAAAAAAAAAAAAAAAAAAAGTTGCAAAACTCTACAGAAAACAAAAGAAATTGCATGCATTACCTTCTTTTCTGCTTCAGTTGCTTCCTGGAACTTTGAGTTCAGAGAATCTTGTTCTTCTGAACTAAGTTGTTCAACAAGATGCTTCTCAAGCACCGGAACTTTAGGTTTAGGCTTTTGTTGAGTAGGTTGCCTAGCTTCATCAGGCTGAGAAATTGGAACTGGACGAGGTGGCTTCCCAAATGAACCAGGAGCTGCTTGATGTGTACCTTTTGTTCCCTGTGGTTGTGGTATACCTGGTAAAGAAGAAATAGGTCATGAAGTATATTGCAGTATTGGAAATGCAAAGAGTTTGTGCATGCAATAAAAAGGGAGAAACAAAAAGTACATACCTGGAGTATGTCTCCAAGCTGCTCCAGAATGTACTGCAGTAGGTTGACCAGAAGCAGCCATTGCTTCATCAAGCATAATACTAGTTGGTAGGACTGGAGGAGGAGGGCGACCTTCCCTGTATCGTTCCATCAAGTAGAGAGAAATACAAAATTCCCTCAGAGAAAGCATGCTGTCATTATCTTGATCAGATAAGTCCCATACCTGCCGTAAAATCTCTGAAAAATCCAGGAAGGCACTGCATTAGATTCAAGCCTCTAGGATGAACCATGTAAACTCAGAAGGCAAAAAAGTACATCTAAGAAGGCTTACACAAGATTCACAAGAGCGTACACTGGTGTTACTACCGGTTGTGACTTGTGAGTGTGAAATCATTTTCTAAACTTATGCAGATTGACAGTCAGGATTAGAGGTGGAAATTCAGTATACTTAAAACTTATCATTTGCTCTGCTATTTCAGTACCATTAGATATAAGGGAAAATGCATTATTGCCTAGGAGGAAATGAACCGGTATAAGTTTACACATTTCTTATTTGCTGGTTCTATTATTAAGAAGGAAAGAAATCAAGATAATGATCTTAATCATAGAATTAATGCCAGTTGAAAGAGGTGAAAAATGTGTGGCAAGCATTCTCTTTGGCCATAAAATTCAGGAAAAGGTTCAAGGAAAAGTTCTACTGAACAGCCATCGGGTCAACTATGCATTATGGTAGCATGTGCTGGGCAAGATGGTTGTGATTTGGATGTATGCGTGAATACAAGTAATAATATTAGGAATAACTTTGTCTAAGGTAAGACAGAATTGACACCTACTGTGTAAAATTGAGAGAAAACTAATTAAATTTAGACATGTTCAACTATGCAAGCACATATTAGAAAGAGTGTAAAAGATAGAGAGAATAGTGAAAAGAGACAGAGCCAAACATACATGGACTCAAGCAATTAAGAAATAATATAAGCCAGCTTAATAGATAACAACAGATTCAGTATATTACAGTTGAATGGAGAAATAAGCCAATTGACCGACCTCAACTTGATTAGCATTAAGGCTAGTTTGAGTTGAGTTGAAATGGGATAGGGCAAGGATAGGTGAGGAAGACAATCAAGACATTGAATTGACTTAACTGATCAAAACAATAAACTTCTTGCCATAAAAAACAAGGTATGTAGGACAACAATTTTCATATTCACCAAATTAACTGAAAGTGCCAATAGAATGTAAAATGTATGAAATAGTCAAACTCCTTTGAAAATAAAAAATAAAAAAAATTCTTGCATCTGTATGCTTAAGTTAGAGAACAGCATCAATCAAGCCTACATATGCAGTTATATTTTTATGCATCCATTGTCCTCATTCCAACCACATAACTACCCTCTAATCATTCAGAGCATTAGAGGTTCAGTATGACCAGTTACTTTTTTTCTTTAAATAATTTTCATTTTTAATTTAGTGAATGAAAAATTAAAAGAGCAGCTAGTAGGTCAAATAGGACTATATCAGCCACATATATACCTTCTCAACAGAGGCTTGTCACCATCACAAACCAATTATAGGCCTTCCAAGCAATAAAATTTAAAAAACAAAAAAAAAAAAAAAAAAAAAAAAAAAAAAAAA
>NC_044920.1:28032996-28047561 GCF_003576645.1 Ipomoea triloba | reverse complement strand
AAAAAAAAAAAAAAAAAAAAAAAAAAAAAAAAAAAAAAACAGGAATTCACTTGAAGATTAGAGAAATGAAGTATAATGCACCTCGAGGCAGTTTCCAGCTCAAAAACAAGTTGCGTGCTTGTTCCCCCGTGATTTTTCCATCCCTGTCTGTGTCTACTGCTACAAAGACTTTACTATACTTCTGAACATCAGCCTGGGTCATTCTTGGCCAAGGAAGCTGTGACTGGCTAGAAGGGGTATTTCCAGCTCCACCAGGAATTGCATTGGAAGTTTGCAGCGGGACATGTTGGTATTGCTTCACACTTGATGGAGTTTGCTGATACTGATAACCTGCTGGTTGCTTAGAGTGCATGTTTTGCAAAGAATCAATTGAGTTCGACTTAACCTTTTGTTGAGAACCAGAAGATACAGGGTTTGGAGATGATGAAATTGATACACTACTAGCAGAAGATTTAGGTGGCTTAGAAGCTTGGTTTGGCTGGATAGATGTCGCAGAGAAAACATCTCCAAAAAGAGAGTTCGAAGAAAATCCATTTCCTGTAGCTTGATGAGTTTTAGAGTCCTTGGCTGGAGGATGGTGACCCGGTAAAGCTGCATCTTGTGGTTTTGATTGTGGAGGGGTTGATCCAGAGGCAACAAGACCAAATCCATCATGACTCTTAGGATTGATACCTCTGTAAGACAATTGGGGTGTTACCCCTGGTTGGGAGCCACTAGTCCTACCACCATTCATATCAGGGGAAATAGGAGAATTTGAAGAAGTCATAGTGGATCCCACTGGCACACCTGGACCTGAAACAGCCGGATGAGACTGGAAAGTAGTGCTAGGAGCAGGTGGTCGAGGAGGCCTTGCAACCTGACTTTGTTGAGGTTGAAAGACCTGAGGACCTCTGGTTCCACTACTTGGACCTGCTGCTGGAACACCAGCACCAACTGAAGGAACTGGAGAATTTGACATATTATTTGGTTGAGGACCTGGTATGGCTGCAAGGTTTATCTGGGGTGCTGGAATTTTCGCTGAAGCTGGACCAAACAAAGCAGCCTTAACGATATCTGGAGTCAATTCTCGTTTACTTTGAGCCACAGTAACTAGTTTTAAAGCATTATAAAATTCTTGACGACTTAGGAATCCTGTTTGACTTTGATCCGCATACATCCATATCTGCACAAAAGCCATACTGGTATTTTAGTTTTAAAAATCCAATATAATTGATACAAAAAGAGGAAAAAGAAAAGGGCATGTCAAGAACACAACACCAGAATTTAGTTACTCTTGACATTAACCTAGCTCGCTAGCTCTTGAGTGTGGAAACTGAAGTATCTATATAACTCTCCCACTCCCAGTGCAAACAGCCCAAAACCACAAGATTTAGGTTTTTTCCCCTCCTCTTCTCAAATCACTTGACATGTTAACTTACTAGTACAAAAAGAGTTGATCTAAACCCTCCAATGCTATGATATTAGATATTCTCTAGATTATAATAATAATATATTTATCATCTCATGTTAGTTGATAATGCTTTACTATTCTTCTAGTTCTAGCCATGTTAGTATTGTGAGCCTATATAAAACGCCCTAGGTTGTAGCAAGTGTGTAATCATATTACACATTCCCTGGATTATAATTACAATTATATATTTATCATCTCATGTAGCTGAAAAGGATTTAGTATCCTTAAAGTTTTAGCCATTAGTATTGTCTATAATTAAAAGTGGGCTTCTGAGTAATAATAATTCTGTCTTCTAAAGCTCAGAATTCTCTCTGATTTCCAAGCTCCAATGTCTATGCTTTGGAATCGTCCGCATAGGTAGCATAATATCAATTTAAAACACGATTAAATCATTTTCCACCTTCGTCAATCTCTCCGGACATTTTAGTCAGACTTAGGAATTAAAATTCAATAAGTAGGCATAGAAAAGAAGCACGCAGTATACTGATCCGTATCGAACTTCATGCGCATCATTTAGCTTATCATAATTCTAGAACTTAGCTAAATAGCCACAAGTTCAACTAAATATCCTAACAAAATCTCATGTGCGTGCGAGTCGAAATAAGGGATCTATAGTAGGAACCTGAGCAAGCACTTGTTTCGGTAAATTGGCGCCTTGGAAGAAGGAAACAGCCTCGGCACCACTGATCCGGCCGTCCTGATCCAAATCAGCTCTCCGAAAATACGCCTCGAATTGATCCATATTCGGAGCAGCCATTTCCGAAGCGGAATCCAATTAAGAATTCTAAGAGCTTAGATCCACGCTATCGATTCATGAAGGGTTCCGGATTTCCGAGGGTTTAGAAATCCGACCCGTCCACCGACGGCGATGGGCGGTGGGTGGATCGGCGGGTTTGAGGGAGTAGGGGAAAGTGAACGATGCGAGGAGGAGGAGGATGACGTCAGAGTTTTAATGGAGTTTGTGCTGATACATATATGTCTGCGTATACATATAGTCAGTTTTTCTTGGGATTTGGGAAGGAGAGCACAAAGCACAGTGCATCCGCCGGTGAGAATTCTGCGCCTTTGATCTTCAGAGGCTTTCACAGGGATTACTGTTTATGTTGAATATAATTTGAATGATGGGATCGAGAAAATGAAAGCTAAAAAAAAATGTCAGTCATGTTACAAATTTGCCCCTGAATGATTATACTTTAAAATTTGAGAAAACGTGACAAGATAAATTCATTTTCTATAAATTTGTAGTTTTTAAAAGAGTAATTACAGTCCATTGACTATTGTAATTTTTAGTCATTGATTATTATAACATTGTCACAGTACTATTCTTTTACTCTTTTTTTTTCATTTTGTTTGTTAATTATTTTTGCATTTTCTTTTCCATTTGTTTATTTTTGTTAAAAGTGTTTTTTTTTTCACATTAACGTCATATCATCTTCACTATAAGAGAGTTTAAATTAGAGGTGGGTAAGGATTTACGGAATCCGCCACATCCGCATCCATTTAAGTGGATGGAGTGCAAATTCACCACTACAGCATGTTTGGTTTACATAATGAATTTTAAAGGAATATGAATAGTATTTCATATGTAATGGTATAGGTAATGAATAAAATATGAATTATATTCTTTGGTTCGACGAAAGAATAGGTTTTAGGAATGTAATTTCAATGTATGGTTAGTTTAAGGAATATAAATGAAATGTGTTTAAAAGACATAAATACTCCTATATAAAAATGTATTATTATTATTATTATTAATTACTTACATTTTAATACAAACCCAAGGGCTTGAGGTTCAAACCACAGCCTTGTTGCGTTTTCAATACTTTTTCTTATGCAACCTTTGGTATGACCATCATAGATTTTAATGTTGCTTTCTTAGCAGGCATATCCCAAGTCTACAATCCATATATGATTGAAGCATTTGCAGTTGAGGAGGCTCTGAACTTTTTGCTCGAAAAAGATTGCATTGGTGTCGTGCACTCATCAAATCCGACTGTTAGATGGTTTGTAATTCTTTGAATAACTCTTCTCCATATCATTCTTATTGTTGGATGCATTTTGAGAAGGTGTCTTCCACCCACAGAAACTTTGAACCAACACTGGTTACTTCTGCTTCTAAACCAGTGAATGTCATAGCTCATACAGTTGCTAGAGCTGTGGATTTACATTCTGATAATCATATCATATCTTCTATTCCAATATGTATTTCACATTTGTTTTCAGTTGATTAATATATTTTTACTTGTTACGCGCTCATCCCCTAATCTTTTGCAAAGTATAACACCTACATTTCTTTAGACGCTCACTACTCGGGACAACAATGTTTTATTTATGTATTTATTTATTTTATATTGTTTTGATAATTGTTTATACAGGGATAGTGGCATAGAGCATCGCAAAAGTTCAAAAGCTAGTAATTATTAATCTATTAAATATTGATTAATAAAAATAATAAGAACTGCAGCTATTCAACATTCATATTTTTTATGATAATTATATTAATTGTGTGGAAATTAAAGGTCCCGGCCCTAAGTTGAGGGCCTTTCTTTAGGGAGCTGTGATTAATGTGTTGCCACTACCACAAATTTATATCAAAAGAGGGTGGGAGGTGAGTCTAGCATGCCCAAAGTGTGGAGAGTGCAATGAAGATACCATGCATGCATTGGTTTCTTGTGTTTATTCTAGGCATGTTTGGGGTGGATGTGGACTGCCAGCATTGGTTAACTGGCTTGTGGATGTCTTTAGATGAGCCTACTTTAGAGTTGGCAGTAGCTGTTATGTATGAGCTTTGGAGGTCATGAAATTTGGCTGTTTGGGAAGCCAAGCTGCTACATAGCTTGTTATTATTGTTACTACTATAGCTCTCTAACCCACCAATGTTGAAAAGTATTCAATATTGAATGGTTATGTTAGGCCTTTGTTTTGTTTTGTTTGCGTGTGTATTTTTTTTTCTATACCACATCTAGTATTTTATTGTCTCTATCATTCTTTAATCTCAAACACAAACAATCATAATATTGGTTGTGTTTGACTAAAGATAGCAATGGGTTAGGAATAGTTACATTCACCACCCAACTCACCCATATACTTTCTCCACCTACTCCACGTACTCCTACCTGTAGTGGGTAGACATTTTCAAAGCCCACATTGTCCCGGCCACCGGATGTAGGTATCTGTACTCGTCGTTTATTATTTTATTAAAATATTTCAAATAATAATAATATTTAAATTATTTTTACGCATAATAAAATAATAAAATTCACTTGTTATATTAAACTATAAAATAATAAAAATATTTAAATATAATAACTAAATTGTTATTTGTAAAAAAATATATAAACTTATTAGTTTATAACTAAAAATAGTAAAAAGTTAACAAGAGTCATCGTATCAAATCTTTTAGACTTAACTACATATTAGTATAGTTATTATATATACTAGCTATAATACACGCATTGCACGATTAAACTAGTGTTCAAACCCTAAATAAGTATATTATTAATATAATATTTAAATATGAAATTTGAGTAATATAAAATAAAATTGATTATTTTTTAATAAAATTAAAATGAGTATTTTCAACTTGTGATAAAAATACGTAGTAGTACGTAAAAATGAACATTGTTTTGCAAATTCTTATTGATACTTTCAATACTAATATAACATTCATATTCTTTTAAACTAATGATTCAAAAGAATAATATATTTCACCTTTTATAGTGGTTGAAAGAAACAAATCAAATTAAATAAATATTATTATATTTTTTTTCTCAACACAATGGATGGAATGAAGAATGTAAAAAGAATAAAAAAATATTTAAAATGTCATGAGTTCTTTTTGTGCACACTAATTTAATTTTTATAATAATAATATAAAAATGAAATACTCATTATTATGATTAATTAATACTACTACTATTATTAAAAGATTAAAAAAAATGTTTGGTAATAAACGAAGTTAATAATAATGGCAAAAACTTTTGTGATACCACCTCACGTGTCTCAATCCGTGAGACAACTCGTGAGATGTGTCGAAATCTTTAATTAATGAGGTCAAAGATCCAGCACATTAATCAAATATTTGATCCATTAATTAAAGATTCGACCCGTATCATAAATTGAGACCTGCGAGACGATTTCACACAAGTGTTACCCAATAATAATAAGTTAAAAGTTCCATTATTAAAGTTTGTACATATATAAAGGAAAAAACTAAGAATGAAATATGATAGCTTTGTAATATCTTATTACTGTATAATTAAGGAATATATCAAAATGTACAAATTATCAAAACACACAGATTACACCAACATCTGGTTTAAGTTTTAAAACTCAACTCTGACCTACCACTTGCTATTACTAACAAAAATTCAATCAAATGTGGGGTGAATTCGGATGGATGTATACACGGGCAGACAGTGAATTAAAAGTGTCATCCTTGTGTTTGACTTTTTATTCAACAATTATGGTTAATTTGTGGTTTTAACGTGTTTACTAACATTTCAGTTGACTTTGATCTTGTAAAATTCATGCATAAAAACTTTTATTTGACCATATCAACTCTTAAATAATGTGGGTCATAACACATTTAAAACATATTATATTGTTAGTTGGTAAGTTCGATATTTTTTCTAATAGAGTTAAAAAAAAGATGATCCCTATTAAGAGGAATTATGATTATTAACTTTTACTGTAATAAGATAAGATTATGTTTAAGAAAATGGTTATTCTTGTTTTATAATTTTTAGATAAATTATACTCCTCTGCAAGTTACAACAACTTATCTAATAATTTGACTACTGTCCTCTCAGTCTCTCACGATGTGAAATTTGTGAAAACAAGAAAGAAAAACAAGACTGCAAGGAAGGCCAACCTAATCAGATCAACAATCCTTTAATTTGCTCAATGCAAAAATTATTCAATAATATAATATAACTACCCCATTTACTTTCATCATCCTCCAATAAAATCAATATACATGGGCAGAATTTTGTTCTCTTGGAGTCCATTTATCATTTTCCTTTTAGAAAATATAATAGATATTTAAACACAACTCAAAATCTACCAATATTTAAAGAAAAATGTAAATAATTGTCCTTCCTAATTACATAATCTGAAGTCTTAAATTTAATCGCTATTTCTTTCACACGCAAATGAAAATTATATAATATTAAATAATACAAATGTCGATTAATATAAATGAAAATGGACGATGATATGTTTATAAATTAAATATTTTTTTTACCATTTTTTTAGTAAGTTATTCGAGTTGTAAAACTATTAAAAGTAAGAACAATGTGAAAAAAAAAATAAAAGAAAAAGAAAGAAAAGAGAAACATGGTACAACTAACAAAAAAGATCCAAAGTGGGGAGGCAATCACTAATCAGACGCACCAACTCAAAACTTTAAAAAGCAACAAGCTCCTCAACAGAAGAAAAAAGTGGAAAAGAAAAAAAAAAAGAAAATAATAATAATAATAATAGCAAAGGAGAGCAAAAAGCGGAGAGAGAGACTTGTATTGAAGGCCACATTTACCCATTACCGCACTCTCATTCATTCCTTCTCGGCTTCACCGATACTTGCACATATAACTTTCTTCCCAATCCGTATAACTGTAACAGTATTCGTAATTGTACAATCGCCAGTATTCAAATAATTTCGAATTTGATCGCGAGCGAATTCATTTCGGAGGGGAAACTTTTAGGCAGATCACGGTGTTTTGATTTGGATTTGGATAACCACGATGTCGTGCTCATCGTCGTCTTCGGGGTCGGAGGAGGAGGACGAGTCAATGGACTCGTACAGGAAGGGAGGGTACCACGCGGTGCGCGTCGGCGATTCCTTCGCCGGCGGCCGGTACATCGCGCAGCGGAAGCTCGGCTGGGGAGAGTTCTCCACTGTCTGGCTCGCCTATGATACTCGAGCATCGGTACGCGTTTTTCTTCTTTATGCTTTTGATCAAATTCTGTTGGTTCATTTCTCCTTTATTTATTTATTTATTTATTTTTATTTTTAGGATGCATCCTTAATCTCATGCTGCTAGATGTTGAGATCTTGTTTCTTTAATTCTATTTTCTTTCTGTTAATGATTACTCCAATTGGATCAGACCTTAAATAGGAAAGGATCTCTTCAATCAGCAGTTTCTAATCGCAACAAATTAATTCTTATTATTTTTATTTTATTTGGGAGGACCTATATTTGGACTAAGGTACTCCCAGCAGTAATTACAAATTAGTGGAATACCAAATACACTGGTCTTGAGTTGAGGTAGCTTATAGCTAGAATAATAGAGCTAATGATCTCCATTGGGCCGACCATTGTGCCTTTGAGATAATGAAACCTATATAAGCAGGCAAAAGTGGAATAGAACTTAAAACAATACTAGCAGGTAATATGGAGTGTTAACAACCTCAGTTGTAATTATGTAACTTGGTCAATTGTAAATCTGTACGCGAATCAGAAATTATATTTCATATCCCCAAGTGTAAGTTGTGCTGTGTACATTGAATAGGTTTTGAGCTCGTTTTCACCATCTTCTATTTGGAAGAATAGCAGCATAGCATGATTGTTTGCATCAATACCTTTTACTAATCCAAATATGTTCTTTTCTAATCTTAATTAATTCTAGTTATGTGAGGTATACATAGCACATTTTAGATGGTTAACGTCTTGAATTAAACTAATTCTTGCAATGACTTGAACGAGATATTCTGTTTTTTCTTAGGTCATATCCTGTTTTAAATTTGTTGTTAAGATTAATATTTACTGAACTTCTTATAGTATCAGGTGCTAACATTGTTGTTTCTGATTGTACTTCTGTTAGACATATGTAGCTTTGAAGATTCAGAAGAGTGCACCACAATTTGCTCAAGCTGCTCTCCATGAAATTGATATCCTCTCTGCTATTGCTGATGGTGATCCCTCAAATAATAATTGTGTGATACGGTTAATTGACCATTTTAAGCACACAGGCCCAAATGGACAGCATCTCTGCATGGTTCTTGAATTTCTTGGTGATAGCTTGTTGCGACTGATCAGATATAACCGTCATAAAGGCCTTGAGTTAAACAAAGTTAGAGAAATATGCAAGTGCATTTTGACTGGCCTAGATTATTTGCATAGAGTACTTGGAATTATACATACAGACCTAAAACTTGAAAATATCCTGCTCTGTTCCACCATTAATCCTGCCAAAGATCCAATAAAATCTGGAAATACCCCCATTCTTCAGAGACCTGAGGGGTTCCTAAATGGGGGAGCAACCTCGAATCTTATTGAGAAAAAGCTAAAACAGAGGGCAAGGAGAGCTGCAGCTCGGATATCTGGAAGGCGAACTTCAATGGCTGAGGGAACAAATTCCAAGTCCTCTAGATCTCTAGATGGGATTGACATGATGTGTAAGGTTGTGGATTTTGGAAATGCATGCTGGGCTGATAAGCAGTTTGCAGAAGAAATTCAAACAAGACAATACAGAGCCCCTGAAGTTATACTCCAGTGTGGATATTCTTTCTCAGTTGATATGTGGTCATTCGCTTGCACTGCATTTGAGCTCGCTACTGGTGAAATGATGTTTGCTCCCAAAAGTGGACAGGGTTTCAGCGAGGACGAGGTAATGCATTTCGTCCTGCTGCTCTTTCACCATTGAAATATGCATTCAGTGTTGGTAGTGCACCTCTTTTCTTACTGCCCTGTTTAATTGCTCTTTGAGGAAGGAGGCTAAAATAATTAAAAGAAAAGAAAATTTCCAAAGAAAACAGTAATATTTCTGTGAAAAGCTTTTATTCAGAAATTAAGTCTCAATGATGTGCTATAAAGTAATCCTTCACAACTTCTACTCCGTTGCAATGATTCGGAGGCAGACAGGAATTTAATTTGCAATTTGGAGTGGGGCATGGGGAGGCTGTATTGTAATTCTTTTCTATCATGAAAACTTTACATTTAAACTGACATTGTTCTCTTTGTGGAAATACTGCAAATGATTTAATGTTAGCTAAATTCATAACCACGTATGCAAGTAAATTTATTCTAGGAACAAAATTTTGCAATAAATAGGTGTGCTTATAATTTGTGGCTTTGTGCAACTAAAGTACAAAATAAATAACATATATAATATTATGATTCTGATGAGGTCTGCACAATCCTTATTTTTGCATTTCTGTCATTTTTCATTTTCTTGGTTCTCCTTTGCTTCTTTCATCCTAATCTAGTATCTAAGAAAAGGGGAAATTGGGAGGAGAATTTTTTTCTCTTCAAGGCAAAAAGTGTTATGAGACTGAAGATTTGGTAGCTAATCTAATTTATTTGTAGTATGCTTCCCTGTCTAAGGCATGTTAATTGAAAGGGGACACCCCACAATTGGGGAGTAACTAGTAAGAAGGTGGAGGGATCTATCCATGGATTGGATGCATAAAATGATTAAACAGACAGACAATGCGATAGCAGTTACTCCCTGTAGTAATACTAATGCTAATTAATTCTCTATACCTAGTTGTGACCCGAAGAGTGGTCTTGCATGCACAAACTGAATATGGTTATCTAGTGTTTTGGTTTGATTGTCATGAGTTTATATCTCTTGATTTAAAAGCTCAGGAATATCTGATCCAAATTGACTTACTGCTGATAACTGAATTTTCATTATTTATTTATTAATTATTATTATTATTATTATTAAAAAGTTTGCTTCAATGTAGGATCACCTTGCTCTTATGATGGAGCTACTTGGTAAAATGCCTAAGAAGGTTAGCAAATTATAACAATTGTCTTTATAATTCTTAGTGCTACTTTTGGAAAATGTGCCCAGATATTGTTCCTAAAAATTTTATATAATTTTTGAAACAGATGGCAACTAGCGGGGCTCGATCTAAAGATTACTTTGATAGACATGGTGATTTAAAGAGGATCCGGAGATTGAAGTACTTGTCTTTAGATAAACTATTAGTGGATAAGTATAGATTCTCCAAAGAGGATGCTCAAGAGTTTGCAGCGTTTCTTTGTCCCCTTCTTGATTTTGAGCCAGAGAAGCGACCAACTGCACAGCAATGCCTCCAGCACCCATGGCTCAATGCTAAAAGTCCAAATCAGAATGAGGTGAGGAGTGAATCTGGTACTCAAAAAGTTAATGTTGGGATGAGTAGCCTTCAAGTTAAGGTGGGTAAGTGACGGTAGGGATCGATGGTTGTCACTGCCAGTGCCCAAGTATTATGCCCCTCTCTCCACCTGTATGATATTACTTGTGATTTTTATGTTCTACCGTTTTATACGTTTCAATAAGATTTGATTCATTCGTTAGTAGAATGCCCTTGGTACCGAATGATCATCCCTAGGAAATGACATCAGTGAGATAAAATTGACCCCAGTTCCAAGGTATCACGGTTGAAGCTGAACTTGTAGATACTTCAGCTCTATAGGTGACTGTTTTAGTGATGCTTGCATTCACGAGACAAAATTCCTTCCATATTTCATTCCATGAGAGATGATATGAATTTTGGGTTCCTTTCATGAACATGGATGGCTCTGCATTGACTTGATGTTGGTGATTGAACCCTCTTTCTGGGACACAACTCCTGCATGTCATTGAACCTATATGAGAGCCACTGATGGTCAAAAAGAAATTTTACCTGAAGATTTCTCTTCATTACATGAGCTATTGGAGTTGGGATTCTTCTTGCCAAACTTGGTACCACAATGGCTTCCCATATATTTTTGTCTTTTCAAATGGTGCTTGTGATTTTAGGGAACTGGTAGCCAGTCTAATCCGGTGGAGCTTGATCTGAGTGTCACATAACAGAAGCTATATGTGGAGTATGACTTTTGTACACAAGAATTTTTTTATTATTTCTTTTTTACTTTTATTTTTTCAGGTTATAAGTTGTCACTGACTTATAACTGTATTACTTTTGATTGTGCATTATTTGTGCTGATATTAAACTCGCATTCTTCGTTTGCAACTTTCTGGATGTATGTGTCTTTTTCTTCATAAGTTTGTACACGTTTTTAGTGTTTGACATTCTTATTCTTCGAAACTCATTTCCAAACCTATTTCTATTGCTTCACAGATATGACACACCACAAGAAGTTTCCATTTTCAAAATTTTAATGCAATATGACCGTGATATTGATAAGTCAATTAAGTATAAAATAAATAGTACTCTGTAATACGGAGTATTTATCTATTAACTATCAGATAAATGATTTTATTTTTAATGAGGTAGTGATATGTAATTGATTAATAGTCATATCTATTAACTATCAGATAAATGATTTTTGATTAATAGTCATATCTATTAACTATCAGATAAATGATTTTATTTTTATAGTCATATCTATTAACTATCAGATAAATGATTTTATTTTTAATGAGGTAGTGATATGTAATTGATTAATAGTCATATCTATTAACTATCAGATAAATGATTTTTGATTAATAGTCATATCTATTAACTATCAGATAAATGATTTTATTTTTATAGTCATATCTATTAACTATCAGATAAATGATTTTATTTTTTAATGAGGTAGTGATATGTAATTGATTAATAATCATATTAAGTTCGTAAACTATTAGATTGAAATAGTGCTTGAGTAATCAGAAACTGAGAAGTGAGAATGGCTCAAAACTTGTCATTGTTGTGGTGCATATTTTTATTTGTTATGCGAAATTATAATAGTCGGAGATCAAATGGGACAAGGATTTAAAAGTCTTGAAATCAAATATAAAAATTTTAATAATTGAAAACTATTTTAATAATTGAAAACTAACTCACGAGACCAATTACTTTTTTTTTTTTTAAGGTTAAAAAAAAAGATAATGATAATTTTATGTATTTTTCTTTCTTTCTAACCAATGCGAAATTAAGCGAAATTATAATTTCATGAAAATAAAGCGCGAAATTACAATTCTCCTCAATCAAATAAGAAATTTGCGTACTTTAAGAATTAGTAAGAGGGGAATTCTAATTCCATTCGACCAAACCGGTTGTTATAGTTTTCTGTCTTCTTCTGTTTTTGTTTTTTTTTAGAGAAATCAGGGACACAGAGTAGGTGAAGAGTGGACAAGCGACGACCCCTTCCAAATTCCAATTGTTCGTTCAAATCTGAAGAGACAGTGAGGTGGAGAGTTGGAGACGGAACTGGGCGCTCACAACTGCCAACTTCAATCACTCTTCGTTTCTTCATTCTTCAAGGTAATAATTATTACTCCGTAATAATTTGTGCTATATATTTTTTTAAAAGTTTGTGTTGTACTATTGTCTATTGTGTAATGGCTTGATTATTTCAAAATTAAGTTGATAATTTAATTGCTGAGGTTGAAATATCGACTTGTTGGTTGTGCATTTGTGTTAAAATGTTTAATGTTGAGATAATTTTGATGACCAAGCCACAAGGCTGCTATGAAGTTAATTCTGATCGTAAAAGAAAAACCTCTAAATTATTGAGTTTTAGTTAATTTCACAGTTTTTACTCAGATTTCTATGTTTTACTGAGTAACTGCTGTGCTATGTTAGATGAAGAAAGTGCTCACCTATTTTGGAATGTGTGATGACTGTGATTCTGTGAATGTGCTCATTTGTAATTTGCTCTAGCCTTGATATGTGGATGAGAACTGTATGAATTGTATTGAATGAGATAGTTTAAAGATACAGATTACAGGGATATATATATAATGAGAGAATCCTAATAATGTGAATACTATGCTTTGTATCTACAATTCTACAAATACATATGAACCTATGTGCTTTGTGCTTGCTTTCAATTTCTCCATTTGTAAGGAGTTCCTACTTTAATCTTGTGCACAAACAATGGATCCAGATTAATATTCGGAATCTTAATGCAGGATATACAATCCAATGACTCAATATCCACAGAGGCAGAGATTGTAAATCCTTGGACTAATTGGGAGTGAGGAAAATTTGAATAAACAACTTCATTGCATAACTTGCACTTTATGTCCTCATAAGATATTGTTATCAAATTCTAGTAGATACCTTTTCAGATGGCATTTTTCAATTCAATAACAAGAAGCCTTGTAAGAAAATCTCTGATCAGTCACGTGAGAACTGCTGTAAGAAGCATGAGCAACCTGCCGGAGAATGCAGTATATGGCGGTCCCAAGCCACAGGACCCAAACCAGAGAACAACCCTCGCTACTCTCCGCCAGAAGCACCGCAAGGGGGAGCCCATAACCATGGTCACAGCCTACGATTATCCTTCTTCCGTGCATCTTGACACTGCTGGGATTGATATATGTCTAGTAGGTGACTCTGCCGCTATGGTGGTTCATGGCCACGACACCACTCTGCCCATCACTCTTGATGAGATGCTCGTGCATTGTCGAGCTGTTGCCAGAGGAGCTAAATGCCCTTTTCTTGTTTGTGACCTCCCTTTTGGTAGCTATGAGTCCAGTACCACACAGGTAACTTGTGCATATATCGTTTTATGTCTTTTTATTTCTTTTTTTTATTTTTATTTTTAAATAAAGTTGTTAATTTCTAATATACTCCTAAGTTTGTACGGAATTTCAATTATTATTTTGAGAAAGAACAGAGATACTATTGTATGATAAAGCTAATTTTTGCAAACAATTGATTAAGATGGGGCCTTTCGCTTTTAGTTCATTTTTCATACATAAAAACATTTATGGGTTTAAGAAATTACTGATTGGAAAATTATTTGGCACAAACCATAAAGCAATTAAATTGAATGGGCTATTTTTTGAATTCATCATATTTAATGCAAAAAAGTGCTTATTTATTTATTTATTTATAAAAAGTGAAATTGGTGATAATATACTGATATTGAATCATGAACAGGCTGTTGATGCAGCGGTAAGGGTTTTAAAGGAAGGAGCGATGGATGCTATTAAGTTGGAAGCTGGTGCACCATCCAGAATTACAGCAGCTAAAGCAATAGTTGAATCTGGAATTGCCGTGATGGGGCATGTTGGACTTACCCCTCAGGCCATTAGTGTTCTTGGAGGATTTAGGCCTCAAGGTAGAAATGTCTGTAGTGCAGTCAAGGTATGAATTCTCAAATATGGCCACTTATAATCATTGTACAAACCAATGTAATACCGAGTTTTTTTTTTTTTTTTTTTTTTTTTTTATTTTTTTTTTT
>NC_044920.1:28028477-28032753 GCF_003576645.1 Ipomoea triloba | reverse complement strand
TTTTTTTTTTTTTTTTTTTTTTTTTAATTTTTATTTTAAATATGATTTTCAATTCTGCAGGTTTTGGAAACTGCCTTGGCTTTTCAGGAAGCAGGGTGCTTCTCCGTTGTTTTGGAATGTGTGCCGCCACCTGTGGCTGCTGCGACAACATCTGCTCTTAAGATTCCCACTATTGGCATTGGGGCTGGACCATTTTGCAGTGGTCAGGTTAGTTGATATCTTGTTCATTCTTTGTCTATATTTGTAGTAGATTGACTGCCCTTGATCCTCGCTTGATTTATGAACATTCCAATTTTTATGCATTGCTTAAGATGTATGGCACTATATGTGATAAATGCATCAAGTGGTTTCTGATTAGCTAATTCTTAGGTTGCAACTGAGAAACAAATGCTTCCTTTCTTGTCCACTACCTTAAGTTTGCTGTTTAGTAATTAAAAATGTCTTTTCTATTTTTGTTTTTTTTTTTTTCCACTTTTTCTATAACTTGATTAAGTTCTACTGTCTAAATAAAAAAAGAAAGTTGGAGAATTTGGAACCAAAAAAAATGTACAACTGTGCTCAAGCAAAACAGTGTTATTGCACTAGTCTCTAAACTCTCTACTACAAAATTTGTGGATAACTATTAGGTTTTGGTAATTTGTTGGATTACTATAAGATCAGTTGCAATGCAGGTGCTAGTTTATCATGATCTGCTTGGGATGATGCAACATCCACATCATGCCAAGGTGAGTACAATTAGTCTTTCTCTGTATAAACTATAAAGTAGTTTTCCTGTTCGTGATCCTTGGAATTTACGAATATTCTAAGCTATGCAATTCTGAATGAGAAATACCGCGACACATTTTGAAGGTTACTCCTAAATTCTGCAAACAATATGGGCATGTCGGGGATGGAATCAACCGAGCACTTCTGCAATACAAGGAAGAAGTGACAAATGGTTCTTTCCCAGGGGCCGCTTATAGTCCATATAAAATTAGCGCTGCTGACATGGATGGTTTCGTTCACGAACTACAGAAGTTGGGTTTCGATGATGCAGCATCTGCAGCTGCTACTGCTGCCGAGAAGATTCAGAAACCACCACCAAAATGATCAGAGTATGTTGTAGAGAGCTAAGTTGCTAATGCCTTTATCTATAATTATTTGTCAAACATATTTATAATAAAGAGTTGGTTTTATTACTGCAATCTGCATGCTTAAAAAGCTAATTTGACTAAGGGTGCGTTTGGTTCGCACATGGGAATCGGAATCGGAATCGGAATCGGAATGGGTATCAAATACTTGGTAAGGGTAATGGGTTTTGGTGAAAGTATTTAGCATGTTTGTTAGTTGGGTGGAATGGGAATGATTATTAATAGTTGGGGAAGAAATGATGAAAGGAGATGAAACCCTTATTTAATAAGGGTATGGGTTTTGCCATTAATGGGGTATTCCAAACCCATAGTAGCATTCACAAAACCTATCAACCAAACACTAACAATCACTTTGATACCCATACCTTATGCCTAAACCCCCAACCAAACATACCCTAAAAGATGAAACAAGCTGCAATGTTTCCACAATTTTTATTACTCTCTTAATCTTCTATCAATTAAATCACAACACTAGAGTGATATGACGTGAGTTTTATTCCCTAGGAGTAAATGTATCCCTTTCCATGCATCTATCAATTGTTATACCATAGACCAAAGTTCATATTGCATTGTGAATCATGGTCCAAATATTATGTGTCTGCAGTTGACACGCCTACAGTTAAACGTTTCTGTACTTATAAACGAATTGAAGACACCTCACATGGTAATTACAGACACAAGAAAAATACCATTATACCCCTAATATAAAGGGGGGGGGGGGTGAAATTCCGGTGAAAAATTGACGGAAATTTCACCGGAAGGACCATTTGTGCTAAAAAATGGATACTCGTGGACCAATTATGCAAGTTTTAAAAGTTGTGGATCAACATTGTTAGTACCACAATACTCATGAGACAAAAAGTGCGAAAAACTCTTAAGCTTGGTTTAAAATGATATTCAGATTATGTGCATGTTGTTAATAAATTGCTATTGAAGCAACAAGAAATTATTTGGGCTTTTGAACTAACCTGATTATTCATGGGTTGGGGTCTGGGGACCCAATCATTATTGCATGGACCATGGTCCACACAGCTGTGTGGACAAAAAATAAAAAGTACATTATTTTTGTACTGAAGGTACATTATTTTTGTACTGTAGGTATATTATTTTAGGGTACATTATTTTTGTACTGAAGGTATATTATTTGATATATACTATCAAATAATGTACCTACAGTACAAAAATAATGTACCTTCAATACAAAGATAATGTACTTTTTATTTTTGGTCCACACAGCTGTGTAGACCATAGTCCATGCAATAATTTGCCCTGGGGTCCAAACCCCCAACAATCATTAAAAACATTAAGCCAGAAGTATAATAATCCTTGCCTCATATGTTGTTTGGTTTTTATTTCACAAAGTACTTGTGGGAATCCAGAGACAAAATTGAAACCGCTAAATCAGTCACAAGCATATGCCTTGAAAAAGCGGAAGGGTAGACAAACGAATTCACAGAATGCAATTTGCTATATATATATATATGTCAAGCTACTTTTACCAAATTCAAATAATAATACTAGTTAAAATTCTTTTATTCAACATATACGTATATGGCAATATGGCATATATATTTCCATGAGAAAACCAAAATGGTTAGCTCAACTTAGTCTGATTCCATTCCTCAGATCAATCTGGCTTCTCTGTGTTGGGCAACAATGGCTCCTGCAAAACTGCAATTAGCCTGTCAAATTGTACTCCTCTGCTTCCAGATAAGGAGTATAGCTCTCAAAAACTTCCATCTTTCCAATCAACTGATCCATTCCTGAAAATTTTTATCATTAGTATCAAAGCATATATGGCCCTTGCTACTTTAAGCATATTCAATTAATGTACAAAAGTATATGGCCCTATTTGAACTATAATTGCTGCTATAGTTAAACATACCAATAGGAAAATTGTGTAGATTCCCTCACAGTAATGAACAAACCGTTTCTAGAGAGCTTATAGAAACTCAATCATCCAAAAACACATAAACATATACGGATGAAGACAATTTATTGATTCTGTTCTTGAATAAGAGATTCTCACAAATCCTGGATAACGTGAAGTCACTCTCCAAGCAATAAATAAATTTTGATATATATTTTTCTTTGCCTTCCTATGACAATGTTTCAAGCCTAACTTAATTTCCCTGGTCTTTTACATGATGAAGCTAATTTGACGTTTTTCAGTGCCTTAATAATATCACATGCAATTAGGCATACCATAACAAAAACCAGAAAAGCATTATCAGAAATACATACTTGGGTTTGACAAGCCATAGAAGGACATTTGATCGAAACTCCCTGCGGGTTTTGAAGTACTCTCTGAAGCAAATGCAGACTCGGCTTTATTGGTTTTTGTACCAACGGAATGCATGGCAGAACTGACCTCAGAGTTCTGATAGCAGACATCTTCAGACCTCGAAGTTGGGATGTGAGAAGATTGCAAATCCTCTGGCTTTGTCGTAACCTTATCATCCTGTGACTCGACCTCCGTCTCCACTTCTGATTCAATATTATTCGTGGATACAACTTGCTGCTTCCTCTTTGATCGAGCACGCCTATTTTGGAACCAGTTGTAAACATTTGTTTCCGAGATCTGTCCATGGCGGGACAACTCGTCAGTTATCTCTTTGATCTTCTGCTTGGTCGGAGTGCCATTGCCTTGATCAAATATTCGCTCCAGAGTCTGAAGCTGCAAAGGCGTTGGAGTCCATCGCTGTCTGCCAGTGAGTTTGTGGCCTGCACATGTCACTAAAGGGTCACAATACAGGTTTCCCAGCCTGGCTCCTGCAACATCAAAACACAATCCACTCAATTCCACTTTAGACAAATTACCAAGATCTTGCAACCAGTAAAACAACTATGTGTATAATAAACACAAATCATTTATATATCCTCAATCTTGAATCAACTCATCCTAGAATCAGAGGCTCCAACAACATAAGCAAGACATATGATTCAAAGTGATTGCGGATAGTTAGATTGCAAAGCAAAGATGATCTCCAAATATTTTGGGACAAAAACCATACAAAATACTAACAAACAACCACAAAATTATTTTGCAATAAACAGTAAGAATTTGAAAAATAAAATTGCATATATATATATATATATATATATATATATATATATATATATATATATATATATATATATATATA
>NC_044920.1:27956285-28028195 GCF_003576645.1 Ipomoea triloba | reverse complement strand
GGGGGGGGGGGGGGGGTAGGGAGAGAGAGAATCGGTGACAGATTCCATGTTTTTCCGAAATTCATCAGTTCGAGGCTCAAGTGCCTGTTCATCTAGCGGTAATTATAGTTAAGAATCTAAAATCATATTTGATACTATGATGAAAAACCGAAGCTGAACGATATGAGTATTAGAATTGATGAAAGAAAATGAAATCGAGAGAGAGACAGGGGCGAGACCAGCAAGATCGTGTTGAGAAGCGACGGATTTGTGCAATTCGACGAGCTGGTCACAAATGGTGGCATAGACGGCGATTTGCTTGCGCAGGACTTCCATTTGCTCGTCGGTCATTACTTTCACAAACATCCCTGCGCCTCCCAAATCCTCCGTCGGCGGCGGCGGCGGCGGCGGAGGCGGTTGCTGCTTCTCCCACTCCATAACTTCCTTGCGCAATTCCACTCTCACAACTCCAAATATAGATTAGAATTATAGTAAAATGATAGCCGCATAGGCATGGAGAAATGATATGCAGTCTGCAGTAGAGAAAGTGGCCGACGAGAAAGTAAAGTAAAGCGGGAAAAAAGTCAATACATTACTTGGACCGTTGAAATGTTGAATATCGTGGTAATCATTATTGTATTTATTTTTTTTGGGTGTAGGACACAGTGACTAATCCCGAGCTGTTGATATATACATATATATATATATATATATATATATATATATATATATATATCTTTATGCTAATTTGAGTGATTTAATTTTATTTTATTTTTCATTTAAGAAATATAATTACACTATTCGTGAAAATTAAAAACTTATTTGACAATTTTTTCTTTATTTTTTATGCAAAAGTATTTTCTTTTTTCTAAACAAAGTCTACTCTGAACTTTCTTTTTTCCTTAATTTGAGAAATTTTGTCAATCAGCATCAAACTACCGCAAAACTCGGTAAATTTGTCGTCTAATTCAAAAGCAGTATTCTAGACGACTAGACTACGAATTTCATAAATTGCGTTAGATCCAGCATGTTGTACATGTTTGTCGTATTTAATAATAAATAAATATTAATGATTTGTTATTTTGAGAGGCTGCTTACCCACTGTCGTTAGTGAAACTCTCAATATTTGATATTTCTTTTTAAACTTTACTCATGTGAGCAACTAAACTGTCCATGTTCGTATTTGTTAACTGATCTTGTTTACATATTTAGGGGCATTTGGTTCATTAAAATTGAAATCGTACTCATAATCAAATACTTAGTAATTATAATTAGCTTAACTAAAAGAAATTCCTTTGTTGGGACCGAATGTTATTATAATTAGCTTAAGTAAAAGAAATTCCTTGGGACCGAGTGTGAGACTCTTGAGGTGGGCAAGAAAAGTAATAAATATAAATTGGAATGAAAATAAATAAATACTCTGTAATTAATTAAAATAAAAATATATAATACATATTTATTACGCAAATTATATCGCGGACCACGCGCATCAAAACGACGTCGTTTTGATTAATGAAAATAGACAGATGAATTCGCGCCATTCACTTTCAGTTCATATACACTGCAGTTACATTTCAACACAACTGCAGTTACATTTCAACACAACTACAGTTACATTTTGATATAACTATAGTTTCATTCGATAATATAAAAACACAAAAGTGAAATTGTTATTCAGTATCAGTTCATATACACTGCAGTTACATTTCAACACAACTACAGTTACATTTCGATATAACTACAGTTTCATTCGATAATATCAAAACAAATGTAAGGCAGTATATTTTGAGATGAACTGTAGTGTCAATTACGGGTTCCGTCTCCCACTTACTGTAACGACGTCATTTTGGTACCACGGTCCACGATATAAGGACTCTATTTATATATGTACAAGTTGTTGACTTGGTAACCAAATTACAAGTTAAACCCTGAACGAAGCGATCTATTGGCTATCTTGAGTTGAGTTAGTTAATTATAAATAATCTAGACTTATTACCCAATGCATACATTCCGAATGTATAGTGGCTGCGGTTCCCTTCTCTTTACCACATCTGATTGAAGGTAAGAGACTATGCAAGTCAAGAATGGGTGATTATTGATAAAGAAAGCACATACCTTTTCACTAATTCCAGTACATGAAGGAGATCCCCACCACCCAATGATTTGAAGAAAATGAAGATAGCATCATACTCAAGCTGTTTCCCATTTGCATTATCAACTCAACCTGTTTCCTCATTTAAACATATTGTAGTCTGAAACAGTTAGTAGACCATTTGTATGATAAGTAAATCCCATCATAGTTAGTATTACACTGTATAATTTGAGCTTTAGACAGTCAGCAGCAAACATTATTAAGAATATCCCAGATTTTTCTACAGCAATGCACAGTACTATAGGCTACCAGTCAATGGTCACATGTTTCATTAGGTTGTTCTAGAAGCAGAGGTTTCAAATAACAACCCAACTTTGACATATTTGCCAGGGAAAGAAACAGATTCTTCTGGGAGAGTAATCCAATTGTCCATCTGCCAAATAATATTTCACCATGCCTGCAATTCAATTTAGAGTGCCAAAGGATTGCAAGGAGGTAAACCATCGTAGGTTGTCCATAGGTGACTGGCTCAAACTAAGAAGGCCAATAGGCCACTTGCCCGCTCCGTGAGAGTCAAACTTCTAACCTTGCGGTTACCAAGTCAACAGTCTGACCAACTTAGTTGGGTTGCCCCCAATAAGCCAATATATATATATATATATATTCAATTAGAGCTGGAGGTAGGGAAGCAGCAAGGAATAGATAAAACACAAATACAATAATTTTTTTGCAATGATTTATGACTCTTACTAGTTACCCCTCAGCAATGATTTGTTCTTATATGCTGTAGAAAATAAAAGTGATGTAGTAATCATCATGACCACACCAAACAACAATCATCATTAAATCCCATCATATTGTTCCAAATGACTCCTACCTCTACAAATGATCAAAACAAGCTCATTATGAGACTGAGGGGAATGCAGAATGCTTCATGTGAAGATTAACATCATCAAAGAGAACAAATTTGGTAGGGATGGATGAGAAACCATTAATTATTGGCAGAAAAATCAACCACTCTCTCAACCAAAAAGAGTTGGATGTAATAGAATAACACTCTATCCTTGTTTTAGTTCTCCATTGCAGCAAAACACAGAAAGATAACTCTACAACATGAAATGAAGAGTTGTAATAAGCCAATCTTGATAACAAGGAAAACATCTCAAACAGCAACTCACTATTCTAGTTTTGAAATATCCACCATTCTGATTCTATCCTTTTCAGGCAAAACTGACCAATTTGGAGAATGCACTGCCCTCAACCACCGAAAATCATCCACATTTTCCCAATTCCCAGACTCTTCACCAAGATTTGCCTTCTCAAGATCCCTCTCGATCCCGTCATACATCAAACAGTATGGTGCAAATCTCACCCCAGTGCAATCCTCAATTATAGGCCTACTCCTCACCCGGAGATAAAAATCGCACTCTGTTGCATGATGAATTCTAATCTGATGAGATGCCAACACAAAGACACAACCCTTCACTTCCTCAATCAAAACTGATCCTGTCACAGGCCCAACATAAACCTTACAATTTGTCAGCCTGTGCACAAACAATGCCCTCACACAGCCAAGTAATCTAACCTCACAGCCTCTTAAATCCGACAGCATAAACTCTCCAATCTCCTCCGCCCCAGCTTTGCCAAATTCCATCACCAAAACCTCGTTTTCCCTGTCCCGAAAGCCAGGGGAGTCCACTGCCCTAAACCCTAATCTTTGAGATTCTACGTTTTCAATGCCATTAATTTCAGAAGGGGCTTCCCTAATGACATCATTGGATGTTGTGACTTTCTTCGTTGCTTTGTTTCGAAACGAGAATTTTTTCTTCGGTATGACAGTAGAGCTAACCTGCTCTAGGGTTTGCCTGAGATCGGAGATAGTTTTGAGACACGAACGGACTTCGTAGGAGGGCAAGAAGTAGGAGCTCTCGGCGACTTGCTTTTCGAGATCGGCGATTGAAGTTGAGACCTTATCCAGTTCCGATTTGATATTCGGGTCGGATTGAGGGTCTAGGGTTTTGTGGATCCGAGATAGTTCCAAGTCAATTGATTGTTTGGATTCGGAGAAACGAGAGAGGAAGGATTTGGTGGAATCTGGAGCTGAGTTCGTGTCTGAATCGGGTTTACGAGCCAGGCGCGACTGATGAAGGTTGGAGAGGCGTTCTAGCATTGCCGCATGCTTGCGTTGGATGGCTAAATCCGAACTATCGTCGGAGAAGGTAGTACAGGCGGGCGGATTGGTTTCCTCCATGGATAGTGGAGAATCAATTTCTGGAATTCTGGTGATAGAAAATGTCCTGATTCTTCTGTTCAGAGTTCGAAATTCCAGTATACCAGCAAATCCATTTGTTGGGTTTTTTCATTAACTTTTTATTCCAAAAGGCAACCCAAAGGCCCACGCTCCGCTCGATTCGTTGATTGTTTAATAAAAGATAAAAACACGTGAAAAAAATTACTCAATAAGTTTTTAATATCATATCATTGACTATCAAATGGGAAGATGATTCCCGTAACATTGTTTCAAGCTTTAAACCACCTTGAGTGAGTCAGCCTCTATTTGCACATTGTCCATGTTCATTTCTTTGATCCAACTTAAAACTTCCCGAATAGCCATAGCCTCTACATCTCTTGGAGTATAAATTCATTTTCATTGGGTTTCTCTTGTTGCAATAAATTCAACCTCCCCTCCTCATCTCGTATTATATTGCCGAAGGTCATCTTGTTCTTATCCTTGACAATGGCTGCATCAACATTCATCTTGAAAAGTGAAAACACATCCTTATAGTTTAACCCATTTGATAGTATTATGCTAATGTTTTATAACGAGTATATAATATTATAATAATGAATCATGGTCCAATATATAATTTGTTGTAGCAAAAGTTGCCATGCTAGAGTATGTTGCACTGCCTTAAGTGCCAAGTGTTGCACTTGCCATTAGGAATACAATGTTCCATCATGGGGAGCTTGTAAAGTTATAAAGAAATTAATCTTGATATATTAATCCAAAAATGATCTGTTATCAGAATTTGTTAGTAATAAAATGTTGATATTTATAGCATTTAGCAATTTAGTGATTTAGTCTACATTATGAGCATACACCAATTAGTCCATTTCAATTGCAATTTTTTGACACACAAATTGGACAGCATTTTATACCCAAATTCGGACAGTTTCAATTTTAATATGTCCAAATTGTACAGGTTTTGACACAAACGTATTGTTCAATGCGGTAGTTAATCCTTATCTAAATTTTAAATTTAAATGATTAAATTCTTATCCGATAGTGGCTAACAGCTTTAAACTACCTTAACCACCCTCTTGAACATTTAAAAAAGAGTTTATTACCAAAATGGTCCATCGACTATTGCAAAATTACCAATTTGGTCCTCAACAATTTTTCTTGACCAATTAAGTCCTTCGACTTTGAAAATTTTAACCAATTTGGTCCTCCGTTTATTTTTCTGTTAAACATCCGTTAAATCAGGACCAAATTGGTAATTTTGCTATAGTCAACGGACCAAATTGGTAATTAATTTTTGGGATAAAATACAAATAAGTCATTGTACTATTTGGAAACAAGCAATTAGACCATCCAACTCAAATAACCCCAAATAAACCATTGAACTCAAAAAATAAAGCAATTGAGCGACTAAAACCGAAAAAAAAAGGAGCAATTAACCCATTTTAAAAATTTCCGGTGACAAATATCGGCACCGACAATCATTTCTAGTGGTCGCCGCCGGTCGCCATTTCTGGCGAGGGCAACCAAAAATGGTCGCCCTCACCGGGAAGGCGACCAGAAACCGCTGGTTGCTGGAAATGGTCGTCGGTGTCGGAATTTGTCAACGAAAATTTTAAAAATGGGTTAATTGCTTTTTTTTTTTTTTTTTTTGGGTTGTAGTGGCTCAATTGCTTTATTTTCATGAGTTCAATGCCTTATTTGGGGGTTATTTGAGTTGGATGACCTAATTACTTGTTCCCAAATAGTACGATGGCTTTATTGTAGTTTATCCCTTAATTTTTCACTTAAATGGTCCCCTGACTATAGCAAAATTACCAATTTGATCTTGATTTAACGGATATTAACGGAAAAAATAAACTGAGGACTAAATTGGTTAAATTTTTCAAAGTCGAGAGACTTAATTGGTCAAGAAAATTTGTTGATGACCAAATTGGTAATTTCGCAATAGTCGAGGGACCATTTTGGTAATAAACTCTTTAAAAAATCACATGAACCCTAAATATCTACTCTCAATTTTACTCACACTAAGTATTTAAATTTTATTGTTTAAAAAAAAAGTATTAAATTTTATTAGAAGAAAAAGAATGAATAAATAAAAATCATGTCCCTTTATATTAAGCAATTAAAATATATCACATCATATGAGGTATAATCGCATAAAATAAAAATATAAAATAGGAGTACACGTAGAATTATTCATTGAACATATATGAGGTTGCATGCATTAATACGGTAGAAATGAAAAATTAAATGAAAATGTGTGCAGTAAAGTAATGTTTAATTTCTATCATAAACATTGAGAATTTAGATTTAAATTTGATTCTTTATACGTAGAAGTTATCGTGAATTTATAAGGTTCAGGATTTAATCTGAACAAAAAAGTTTAGATTATTAAAAAAAAAAAAAAAAAGTGAATGAAAATGTATCATTCTTTGTTTCATAGTCTCTTGCATTGCTTTTTATTGGAACATATCCATTCCACATAGTCACACACTTTTAGAGCATCAAATACTTCCTCTTCATAAGATGCTAAACTTCAAATGCCAACACAACATTATCACTTCCTCTTCATAAGATGCTAAACTTCAAATGCCAACACAACATTATCACTCATCATGTGCTTTAGTAATACACTTTTTGTGCTTTAGTCACACCCGATTATACTCCAATATTACGGCCCTGTTTGGTAAATAATCAGTCTATCAGCCAATTTTGGCTTATTTGACCACTATTAGTTGTTTGGTTAATAAACTTTTCGTAACTCCAAAATGCTAAAATTCAAAAGGCTACTCAAAGCAGCCTTTTCAATTAGCTTTTTGAGAAAATAAATTATACCAAATAGCTATCAGCTAACAGCTAATTTATCAAACAACTTTCTACAATCAGTCAATATTATCAACAAATCATACATTCTAATTCAAACAGCCAACCCAATCAGCCAACATTCATTTACCAAACAGGGTCTCATGAGTCACGACAGCGATGATTTGAAACTCTCACAGTAGTATCAAACCAAGCACCTCAAGTAAATGAGAGATATTTATTTATTTATTTATTATTATTACTAACTAATTAATACATTAATATAAATCAAATTACGGAATATATTAGAGACTTAAAACAAAAATATGCACCTTTTTTACCTTCTTCTCCATCGAAAAAGCTTTGGTCTCATCTTCGATTCAATCTTCCAACATTTCTGAAATTTCTTACAAAGAAACCCTAAAGAGCACTGCGATTTCAATACACGTACATATATACGTACAGGGCGAGCTAGAGAGAGATAGATAGATAGAGAGAGAGAGAGAGTGAGGGGGGAGTGTGCATGAAGTGAGATGGGGGCAACGGGGTCGAAACTCGAGAAAGCGTTGGGTGACCAGTTTCCTGAAGGCGAGAGATACTTTGGTCTCGAGAATTTCGGGAATACTTGCTACTGTAACAGCGTCCTTCAGGTCCGATTCCTACGGTTTTTTTATTTCCCTGTCTGGATTTTCGATTGGAGAATAAGACAGTTGATTTCGATTTTGCGTCCATGGGTACTGGCGTCAAAATTGTGTGAATTTGTTGTGGTTTTCTTCAAATTATTGGGAACCCCTAATGGAGTAAAAAATGTGTGTTTTTTTATGCACTTTTGTTTGATCTTTGTCCGGTGAAGATTAAGTGAGTAATGGCAATGAGGATTTTGTATGCTCTTTTGTTTGATCATATTCCCATTGAAACTTGCCCGTCTCAGACTCTCAGTTCATGTTCCTAACTAGCTTAGGAATTGGATAGGTTTCTTATTTGAAGGAATCCCATTTCATTTGTTCAATGAATACTTAGTTATTTGTTCTGTGTGCTCTATAGATTGGAAATTTTTGGTATGTGTATGCAACTCCTAAACTGAGCGTTGCAATGCCCCCTTTTCACCAGTCTTTGGTTTTTAGGATTATTTGATTTACAAGAAATCATGCTACCCAAAGTTGTATTATGGTGAAGCCAGCTTGTGGCCCTAACCGACAAAGGACCACATGAAGGTAAACCAATTTAGGTTGCACATAGGTGACATAGCTTACAAGCTCAAACCAAGAAGGCCCATAGACATAGTTTACCTCTTCAAACCAAGAAGGCCAATAGACATAACTTACCGGTTCAAACCAAGAAGGCCAATAGACACCTCTCACAAGGGTCGAACTTAGAACCTTGTGGTTACCAAACCAAATGTCTGACCAACTCGGCTGGGTGCCCTTGGATTTTAGAATTGTGGTCTTTAGAAAATTGGTCATGATGGTCCTAAGTCCTCATTGCAACAACTTGTGATAGATATCCTTGTGCTCTTTGGATGTTTACCATTGTTGAATCTGACTGTGAGTGTGGCCCATTGCTCATATAATTGTATGTGTTGATGAAATAAGGACATCTTGATGAAATAAAATTGTGAGTATGGTCCATCACTCTGAATTCACATAATTTTTCTCCACTGTGTAAGTTTGATAAAATGTTTACTTAAAAATTCTTTTAAATAAAAGCCCTGAAATTCTGATAGTGTGAGTAGTGGAGATCACCACATAAATTAGGTTATAGAGCTTGTTGGTTCGCTGATTAATAAGTGGTCAACTTTTTAGAACATATTTAGAAGCTATTGAAGTTGTTATTTTACATCATAGGGAATAAGTTTCCCTACTATAACTGACTATGATATGTTTGTTTAATATGTTTGGTTATGATGAATTATGTCTTTTCGGTGGTCTATTTCAATTACTCCGTATTTGTTTTGAAGAGCAAGGGTTTAATTATCCAACCTTCTTGTTATTCACCCAAGAAATAATCCCTTGTTGATAACTCTTGGCTAATGTGTGCTATAGGCTATATGATCAAGCTTTGCTTTCTTCTTTTGTTTGCATTTGAGAACATCTTTTTGACTCATGTCTTCTATTTATTCTATTTTTTTTTCCCCGAAAAAGTTACTTCTTTTAGAGAGAAACACGATTCAACATTACAACAATTGTTCTCACTTTAAAGTGATTATCCCTTTTTTATACAGGCTCTCTATTTTTGTGTTCCATTCCGGGATCAGCTACTGGAATACTACTCAAATAACAAAACCCCCTCTGATGCAGATGAAAATCTCTTGACATGCCTAGCAGACCTATTTATGCAGGTATATGCTTTATGGATAGGCTGACATTTCTGTGTTAATTTCATTGTCAGAGCATATAATTCTCACATAAATCTGAATTTAAGGCTTTTCCCCTGGAAGTTTTGTGATGTACTCCGTATTGTCTTTGAAAATATTCAATTTTATTTTTCATTTTGTGTACTTCAGTAAAGTGTAAGGTTTGTTCATAGCTCGTCTTCTACTTGTGTGGTATATAGAGGACTTAGATTCTACTGTGATTATTGGATTTTTAGTTTCTTCTTATGAATTCATAGCTATTAACATAGCTAGAACAACATGGTTTTCAAATGGAAGCGGGGCATGTAGAGGCAGTATTTAAAAGTTTCTGGATATAATCACAGATTGCAATTTTTTGGGGCAATTTATGGAATGTTCTAATCGCATAAACAGTGCCAAGCTAGTGCATAGAAAATAGTTAAATAGTTTTTCCCAGTGATAGTGTTTGCCTACTAATGTGTAGTACTAACCCTTAACTTTATCATCAATATAACCTGTGCACTGACTTCTTTATCATGGATAGTGTGTCAATATATCACTGCGATCATCAATTATCAAGTGCATGCATGTTCGCTAATGAAATGTGTTAATCACATACGCAGCACCATGCTAGGGCATAGAAATGAGTTAGATCAGTTTTGTGTAGTCATTATGTTTGTACATGTTGACTGATGTTAGTACTTAGTACTAACCTTTTACTTATTACTGATATATATCATGTGCAGATTAGCTCACAAAAGAAAAAAACAGGTGTGATTGCTCCAAAGCGCTTTGTACATAGGTTAAAGAAGCAGAATGAAATTTTCCGTAGTTATATGCATCAGGTATCCCTAAAATCTCTGGTTTAAGATTTAAATATGTTATCAAAGTTAGTCTCATCTAAATCGCTAATGATTGTGGGAAATTCTGCATTAAACAGTAATCCTTAACACTACCCATATAAGTTTGGAATCTTGATACTTTTTTCCCCTATTTACATGACAAATAGAAATGGGGGTTAGGGACAGTTGCTAATTCTGCTAACATTATACTTTAATTAAATTAAATGTTCCAGCTCACTGAATTATCCATGGATCAAATAAAACTTCTGTTTTTTCTATTAACAATTTAGATGTTCTGATGCAATTTATAACCAACAATTCCTGAACTTCTCTGCTCATATACATTTGTTTTTCTACATAGGATGCCCATGAATTCCTTAACTATTTGCTAAATGAACTTGTTGACATCCTGGAGAAAGAGTACACTGCTGCCAAAAATGAGAGAGAAACTTCATCCCCACCTGAAAAGATTGCGAATGGTCCAAAGAGTGTTCATGCCAGTGGTGCTCAAAAGGAGCCTCTTGTCACCTGGGTGCACAAAAGTTTCCAGGTACAGTTGCTTGGTTTTGTTATTGGTTTGTTTCTTGGTTCTTGCATGTTGTAAAAGACACTTGGATGCAAAGGCCTCAGCAATTCTTATTTATTTCATTTTTTCTATTGAAGATATTGTAATTTATTAACCATGAGTGTCATTATACATATTTACTGGCATCTTTATGATTAAGCATGCTAAGCTGCAGTTAAATATTAGTTGACTCTGAATTTATGATACTTTGAGATACAAATTTAAGGGTGCACCTGGATAAAGGCTCATACAACCCCCTCTAACTGGAAAGTGCTAAGCAAAGACAATTAATAGATGTAAGATTGGACACAAAAAAATGTGTAGAGTATTTTTTTGCTCCCAAAAGAATAAGTCCCTTTCGATTTCTTTTTTTAGCTACTTTATCTCAAATTCTCATCCTCTGATAATTATTTTCTTCCAGGGTATATTAACAAATGAAACAAGGTGCCTATGTTGTGAGACTGTAACAGCAAGAGATGAAACATTTTTTGATTTGAGCCTTGATATTGAACAGAACAGTTCAATAACAAGCTGCTTGAAGAATTTTAGTTCTACTGAGACATTGAATGCTGAAGACAAATTTTTTTGTGACAAGTGTTGCAGGTAATTTTTTTCCGTATTATGTTCATTAACTGTATTAACTATAATGTGGTTATAGCCTATAGGTTATTTTAGAAGCAACACTGCTCTGACCTATGGCATGAAAATATGATACTCCAAGGTTGACTGAAATTGTTTATAATTTGATTTTTATATTAATTAATTTAATATTAGTAAATAAAATTTATGCATTTGAAAACTACATTATAATTTCTATTAGATACAAAAAACAGAAATTTAAAATTGTTGTAAGATATCAAATAAAAGAAGCAAATAAAGTAGAATTGGTTTGACCTTTAGATAGTATTATAGTAAAGATGACTGAAAGGGAGGATGTTTTTGCATGTCATTAGGGTAGAGACAGGGCAATGAAAGTTTTGTACATTAGCTAATTATCAACTTTGTTAAGAATGCAGCTTGCAGGAGGCCCAAAAGCGAATGAAGATTAAAAAGCCACCTCATATCCTAGTAATCCATTTGAAGCGATTCAAGTATATAGAACAATTAGGCCGGTATAAGAAGTTATCATACCGTGTTGTCTTTCCTCTAGAGCTGAAGTTGACCAATACGGTTGAGGATGCAGATGCTGAATATTCGTTGTTTGCAGTGGTAGTCCATGTGGGGAGTGGACCTAATCATGGACACTATGTCAGCCTTGTCAAAAGCCACAACCATTGGTTATTCTTTGATGACGAGAATGTGGAGATGATTGACGAATCCGCTGTTCAGACATTCTTTGGATCAGCTCAAGAGTATTCTAGCAACACGGATCACGGCTACATCTTGTTCTATGAAAGAGTCGACATTGCTAGTATCTCGAGCTGATTAGAGTATGTGAGCTGTTCTCCAATTTTGGGCATGACTAGATGTTCTGTTTTGTTCTTTGCTGCCTTCTTATCTTCACGATTTTCTAATATACCGAGTTGGGATGGAATGTGCGAAAATATACACATTGAGGTTGGTTCCTTGTACAGAGGTGGAGGAAGCTCACTGCCCTCTATTTTTTTTCCCAACAATAAAGGGAGAGTAGTGTATGTGATGTAGTATTCTAGACAGCTTTAGTAGGATATGTTCAACCAACTTTGTGGGAAACTATTGTTTTTTTTTCCCTCACTAAATTCCTTGCTAAATGTTGCTGTGAATGTCACAGTTGTACTCATGCTGATAGCTTCTGCTGCATTTTCATCTCTTGGTGCCGTTCTTTCGGGGCATCATTTGGTTATATCTTAATTGCAATATAACATTTTGATAACCTGTTTATATAGCTCCCTTGTCTGATACTTCATAGGCCTATCGTGATTGTAAGTTTTAGATCCTTTTAATGTCCTCGAAAATTTTCTATTGCAGTTCAGGATGGCTCTTGTAAATTCCATTCTTTTGAACCAGAAATTGTTGCATACTCTATAGAGTTTATAGTAAAAAAAAATAAAAATTATTACATCATGGACTACACACTCTATAGAGTTTATTGTTTCAAAACCCCTTGTCCCATACATTATTTTTGAATACATAAAATGTATTAATTCACCTATTTAAGCATGCAAAATGAATACATTATTTGGTAAGAAATGTTTAATAGATTTGGTAAGAAATGTTTGTTATCTTCTCTACCAACTGTGTTCTTATTCTACCATAATAATGCAATATTACCATAAGTTAATTATGCCATCTTCTGCTACGAATTGTGTTCTAATTTGACCGAAAATATAGAGATACCATACTTATGCAATATTACCAATTAATACATTTTACTTTAATTCTATTAAACATTTCTTACCAAATACTCCATACATTATTTTTGAATACATAAAATGTATTAATTCACCTATTTAAGCATGCAAAATGAATACATTATTTTTTGTACATTGGCTAATTCATAAATACATGGATTTGGTAGTACAGTTTCATTAGCCTAGTTGATAAAGTAAATCTAGAAAATGTCCCATACATGATACATTGCAATGACTGTAAAATATCAATCCCAGCCAAATTAATATACCTAGTCAGAGCACATCTACGCGTTTGTCAGGTAACCTATGTATAAGCCCTCACTAGTTAATTAAGTTATGCACAAAACCAGACTTAATATAAGTTTTTAATAGCACATGATTCAAGATGCTGTGGGCATGAATGTGTCATCATTCAAGAAAGCTTCCAGTTCCATCAGGTCTTCATCAAAATCATATGTGCGGCCTGAACGTTTCAAGACCTTGTCATATTTATTCTGCGTGATGAAGATAAGCAATTTTCTTAGGTTTCAGAATGAATGCCAAGTCTATCCACTGCTTAGAGCATACAAAGAGATCTAAGAATTAAATTGAAAACAAAATAATTTAAATAAGACATTTTGGACTGGAGATCTCAATAAGATTCTCTCGCCTACTTAACTAAGCCCACTCTTGACATTTTCTGGGCACTCTCACTCCCACATAAATGGAGATGGAAGGAGACTCAAGGAAGTGGCACTCTCTTTGATGTATAGTTAGTGGTTACTCAAAATAAAAGTAACATATATACTGAATCATATTTTTCCAGTAAGAAAACAAGCATAGTTATTAGTCAAATAACTCAGAAGGTGAAAAGTTGAAGGAAATGGAGTGCAGGAAAATTATGGCGTATCAGGTATTTAGGTATGCATAAAAACTAATGAAGTAGGTTTACCTTAGTTTCCTGCATCTCAGAGACAACATTTAGCAGTCTTCGGTATTGATCTCTAGCCTCGGGATATTGAACCATGGATTGTACCCTGGCAAGAGCCTTCTGCAGCCTCTCCTCGGTTTGTTTTCTCCCTTCTTTAAGAAAATCATAGTCATCCTCTTGCTTAGGTTGATCTTGCATGTTGTGCCCTTCAGCAGCAAGTGCTTCTGACTTAAACCCACGCAAGCCACTTCCTTTTCGTCTCCATCGCAAAATTACCTTCTCCAGGATTCCAACTGACCAGGTTATCTTTCTATAGTTCTTCCTCACCTGGTGTCCTCTTACATGTGCCTTTTACGCGAAAGAAAGAGCAACAACACATGTAAAAAATCAGGAGCAGAGAATCAGAGATAAGTTAGGAAGATTATTATGATGAAATGGAAAAGAATAAAAATGTAAAACACCCAAAAAAAAAAAACAAAGTGCCTATATCCATTTTGGACCCACAACAACACACCTGAATTTTAATAATTTGCTGTCGAATTAGAAGAAAATCTTTTCGTCCCTTCCAGCTGCGAAATTTGTTTTGTATGCGCATTGCAGCAACATGCAAAGGTTCATTATTTTGTCCTGCTCTGTTCTTCCTCACAGCAAGAAGTGAAAGGGCACGCTCATCTGACAGTCCAACTTCACCATCACCATATTCTTTTATCTGCTTCCTCTGGAATGATTGGACTCTGAAAACTTGATGAATGCGAGCAGCTGCTTGGGTTGCATTTCGGACAGCAGCTAGTGAGTCCTTTAATGACAGTCCATAAGGCAAATCACCATCATTAACAGGAGTAGCAGCCCGTTCAGAAACCCCATGGATAGCTTTTACCCCAGAGGCATCTCCATTTTTATCCTCTTTATTTTCCTTCAACTCAAGGGATGAAAGGTGGGTACTTAAGGATGCTTCTGCTAGATAGCCAGCAATTCCTTTGTGCCCATTGCTTGATGCTAAGTCAGCAGGTGTTCTACCTGAAGGATGTTGAGGAGTGGGATCTGTCAACGCTCCTGGAGCTGCACCTAAAGCGATGAGGAAAACTACCATCCGCTCTCTGATGTAGTAAAAGAAAACAAAAAGAACTTTCAGAAACAAGTCAAACACAATGAACTGCAGCATGGAAAGCTAATAATAGAAAATGCTCCACAATAAAATCAGGATATCAAATTTAGCCAAGCATGCTATTTAACACTAATTGTGTCCTTGAGTCTCTCAGTCACTTGTCTCCAAATAGGCCACCAGAGACCAAATCACCAAAATAGAAGAAAATTGAAACAAATGGCTTACTGAAGATAGGAATAATAAAAGAAACTTAATGGAATACCTCCCACAGAATGCTGCCCAATGAAGGGCGGTCCATCCATTTACATCTCGGAAGTTAACATTTACTCCTGCAACTAAAGTTGGCGGTATAGCCCAGTCATAATCAAGAGCAGCTGCAAAATGCAGAACCCCTTGACCACTCTCATCCAGTACATTAGGGCCTTTCCCACCTTCCACAACCTTTTGAAGGAGCCAAAGGCGCAATTTCTCCTTTAGAAACTTTTGGTGCAGCTGGTCCTCAGAAGTATGGGGAAACATATGTTCCCATTCACTGTTGTCCTCTTTCAGCAATGAATTGATTGTACTGGTAAGGTGAGACACATAATCCATGTTGCCTGGGACAGAGTTCTCGAAACTGACAGATTCCAAAGACAATAAATTCCCAAACCTCATATTAAGAAGACTTTCTTTAGAGCTTCCACTATTTGCACTTTCAATCTCGTTAACCCGGAATTCAAATTCTCTCACTTCACTACATGCTAACCTATTGGAGCATGTGACATAGAAGGGAACTCTCCCTACCTTCTGCATAGGTGTAAGGCAACGAAGCACCCCATCTGATATAACCTCAGCTGGAACCTCCAGCTCACCAAACATGCATGCCCAATTACACTTGTCCACTTCTTGCTGAGACTTTAAGAATCTCCCAGTAATTCGAATCTGGTTATGAATAAAAAAAAATCTTATTGCCAATAAAAAATAAATAAAAAGAATGAAACAAATAATATTACTTCAAAGGGGAACTATAAAGACATTCGATCATTAATATTTAATCAGACATTAATAATCATGTAAATTGAAGTAACCCACCCACTTTCAACTAGTTTCTGATATTAATTTTAACACATGGAAAGTAGTCTTGCACCAATCAAGATAGTTCTTTGTGTTAGAATATTAGGGATGCATTGTTAGAATATTTTTTTCTGAATTAAGTCATCAGGAAGGTTTTTATTATATTGTTTTACCTATAAAATATGAAAAAGGAGCTTTATTCTATTGTTTGCTTCAAATCTATAGGAAAGGGCTTATAAGAAGGCTCTCTTAAAAATTATTAATGAAAAAAGAAACATTTTCTTGATAGTAAGAATGTCTTTCATTACATCCTATCAAGCATGATCATGATGTATTAATTACCTTGATCTCTGTGCCAGCATATGCCCAGTTTGGTGAGAATTCAGTAATGCTAAAGAACTGGTCTTGGGAAAGGGAGGGGCTAAGCACATAGGTGTCCTGCTGTACTTGGGAAGCAATAGTGGATTCATCAACTCCATCTTCATTCCCAACATTATCCCAATAGTTTCCAGAACTGGTTTGCATGTGTGGCTCATTTACATCTTCAAGTTCCTTATTTACCCAACGATCAAAGCTGTCAAGTTTCTTCAGCTCTTGTCTTAGAAAGCCATTTAACAAAGGTTGCTTTAGAGCTGAATGATCAGTGTTAATCCTCATGTTGAGATCACTATCTAACTTGGTTTTGGCAAAGTTCCCACCATCTGCATCAGTAAGCTGCACCTGTTGATCATTTTGCATAGGATGCTTATGCTTAGTAGGAAAATCACAAAATTCCATCGGTTTCTGCTTGGTGCTAAAATCACATGCTTGATCTGGATTCAACTTTTGATCCACAGACCATTTTGATGATTGCAAGGAATCGCCTTCAGATGTCTGCATTTGTAACGAGACAAAATTATAATATCAGGGAAACTAATACTATGATTGGGCTATTTCAACAAGCATGTACAATGTATTTAGTGATGTAAGCTATGACTATGAGACCAAGATATTAAGTTATCACAGAAAACAACATATTCTCATAGCCTCTTGACATTACAAGCTTGATAATTATGCAATAGAAGCTTGATTAATACAAGCTTGATAAGTATGTCAGGATGTAAAGAGACTAAAATGCAACATGGTTCAAATTTTTCACCAACTAATTAGTGGTAGTATTGAACACATTATAATGTCAAACCAACATGAGAACAGGATAAGCGCATTTCCACATTACTAAGGGCACACCAAAGCCAAATCATAAATCTATGTGATGCACATCACTATTTGGACCTCTATTGCACTGTTTCACACACCCCAGCATCCCATCATTGCCTTGGAATAAATTTAAATTTTTTTTAGGCCACTGAATAAGCTTCGAATGGAGTTCAAAGCAAAGTTATCAGGTCAATGAATCACAACTGTTACCAAAACCCATTCATAATCTTGCATACAATGGTCCAAACCACCATTTCCAAATACTAAGCTAAGACGCAGCAGATAGAATGCTGATAGCAAGTTATATGGAGACTGGCCAACTACTAAAAGTGACTACAAATGTATTATTTTAAAATGATAGACCTTTCTCCTTTTATTCATCTCTCCTATCTTCACATCCTCATGGACTCTATAGAGATGTTAGGTTTTTACAGCAAAAGAATTGAGCTCATTGAAGATGTAGAAGTTCATTTTAAAGTTCACTGTACATGCAATAAGCAAAAATGTTATATCAAGAGAAAAAGATAATGTGGGAAGAGGCCAGAGGGACTGAAGGATTTAAATTCTAGGCAAGCACGTTGGTAATGACTTATCTATTGCTAGATGTTCTTATAAATAAAATGGACAAGCTGATAGTTACCATAAAAAATGTCTAGTTATCAACCAGTTCCTTTCAACTCAATACGTTAGTCTTATTTTTGGTTATTTATGACAGCGGTGTCAAATAAATTAATTGGTCAATTATCAATTTTATATAGATTTCTAACCAATCTTATTAACTGTAAAATTAAAGAATTTTGAAGTGCTTATTTTTGCTTTTACAGTTTTACTATTATTTATGTTATCAAATGAAGTCCTTTTTTTTTTTTTTACTCTAGTGCTTTGATTAAAGACGTTCACCAACAACAGATAAAAGGAGAGAAAGCAAGGGAATGGTCTTTGATAGTAGAATGGCCATTTCGAACACAAGCATATCATACAAAAGGCACAGAAATGAGTAACTTGGATCACTATTTACCTGCCATTCTTCAAGGGCATAGACACAGTTCATGAGCTTCTGTTTATTACCAAGGTTATTTGTAAAACCAATAGTAGTATCTTCTTGACCTTGCACTGCACTGATTGTATCAGAGTTCATTGAGGAAAGTGCAGGTTGATATCTAGCAGTACTGGTTTCCTCAATGTTCTTCCATGAAGTGAAACCATGTCCTTGGCAAGGCACATATATATTTGCAGTATTTCTGTTTTGGTTACCTTGCACAATTGAGGGAAAGTTTATGCCAGAAATAGCTGAAAACTGTCCTTGATGATCATCTGCAGAGATTAAAATGTGTTGCTTTCTCATGCACCATACTGTGTCCAAAGCTTTTGATTACTGGTATCCTTTAAGTGATCAAATATAAAATATAACACAGTAAACAATAATTTATTACTTGCAAGAGGGCCTGGATATAATGAAACAGAGAGTTTATCTTGTGCCTTCTGCATCATACTTGACTGAACTTCAAGAAAAGAGTGGGCTACAGGATTCTTTTGCTGAATGTATACTGCAATAGTCAATGTTTTCCAAAAAAAAAAAAAAAGTTAAGCTTAATTTCCGAAATTCTAACATAAAAGTTGAGAAGCCTGATTTTGATATATGGAGTAAATAATTGAATGACTAAAAAGTACCTGATTCAGCATCTTCATATTCTGAGGCCACGGCACTGTTCAGGCTAGTTGTATCTTCACTTTCCTGGTAACCAGGAATTGCTATTTGAGATTCTTTGACATGGTTAAAATTTACCCTGTTGCCCTGCAAAATGTAAAATTTTATTAACATTCATAATAAGTTCCATCCCTTACAGAACATAAAGGGAAACAAGTACAACTATCTAACACTATGCTTCATTCTGTGTTCATGGATCTCAAATCACTAACGCTAGATTGTCAACCATTATGGCTCTAAGGAAAAGGTAAAATGCTCTTGTCCCCATGCTGATGCATAGAAGTAAATAAGGAAATCACTTCAACAAACTGATTAATGATTTGAATTCTTTTTGTAAGTAAAATTGCTTAAGAGGAAAAATTAAAAACCACAAAACAGAAATGTCATTTTATTGAAAAGAAACAAATGAAGAAGCAAAAGGATTGAAGCATATTACCTTTACTTCCCGGTAATGAACCAGAACAATGTGTGACATCTCCCTGCAAAATATGATCAGATGTGCAAGGGGAAAAAATATGAGAACATTGAAACAGAAGCCCTTAAGAATCTGAAATAGAGAATGCATAATTGACCATAACTTTGAACTCAATATCTGCTAATTAAAATGGTATAGTCAAGTAGTATTTTCTATGAATTTTCATATCTGTGCTGAATTTATCATTATCAAACTGAAGTTGACATTTGTCAGTTTATTACTAAGAAACAGTCTATGGGGCATATAAAGTGAGACAGGGTGGTGGGTGCTGGCATAATTTTGTATTGAAAGAGAGAAGAGAACAAGTTCAAAAACAGACTGAAATTTGAATTGCTTCATAGATGAAGCCACCTGGAGTGCAAAAGCATGACCATAAATCCTCTTAGAAATTATTAAGTCACATTTGAATTGTTTTTAGCATAATGGTACCATGCAGAAAAACTACTCAATCACAGGGGTCAGGCAGAGTAGTGACACACTAGTCTCTATAGCGCCTAGAGTAGAAAAGTACTGAAGCAATAAATTGAAATTTGAAGCATAGTATAGATCAAAGTTTTCAACAACCACTAGGCAACTTTTTAAACTCACTCTTCAAGCATCCAGTAGCTACGCCTTTGAAAATTTTCATTCTCTTCTCCATGAGCATAATAACAATGCAGCACATCAATGCTTCCAGCCTGGAAGGATACTTATTTATAGATCGAAATAATTGGATGGAAATACTGAATTTCATAAATAAGATGTCTCCATCATAAGGGATTCCTGGCAATCAGAAAAGGAAGGACCATTCAGTTTTACCTTCAGCCTTTCATGAGCCTCCTTAACAGTCTTCCCATCCTTTTTCTTCCGCCACTTGTGCCCATCTTTTCGAAAATAACGTAACACCTTCCGGTCAAAAAGAAACAGTGAACCATCTGTATGGAATATAATGTTAGACCAAATATTAATAAAATCACTGAAGAAGTGAAGATGACTCAAATGCCATGTCGATGAGCTTTGAACTCAAACTCTTCTGTTGCATTTGAATACTGAGAAAATGGAAGTAGTTGAGAAATGTACAAATGAGCACAGCAATACTTGAAATGCAAAATGCAACTTTAAAAAGCCATGAGTTGACAGAAAATGATGCATTGAGCTTTTTTTTTTTTTTTTTTTTTGAATACTACTAACTCTATTACAATGCAGTATCTGTTCGTAACTACTTTCTCAACCTATTGAAGCACAAAAGTCAGTATTGCCCCCACTGGCTCAAACCCACCACCTCCTGTATAAAGGGAAGGGTTTGATGCCACTGGACTACAAGGTCCTTGGCACATTGAGCTATTTATATATGATCCAAAATCAAACTGAATAAATGATGATAAATAATCAATTCAAACTCAGGACCTTAAAGCAGTTCAAAGTATTATCAACATCAGTATTTTTACCATATCTACTACTCTGTATAATATAATAATCCATGATTTGTTTATTAAGTATTAATGCACGACCTATTAAGATCTCTAAAAGAAATAAATGACAACCAACAGTTAATACCACCAGTTGTCAAGGGAATTTCACTAATTTATTGAAAAATTCTACACTGATCGGGATTGAAGGAAATTTTTTTAACATTGGGAGCCATGGTCCCCTCAAGGGACATTGACTCTGCCCCTGTCCAAAAGGATACATGGAATAGTGTCTTTCCAATCTATTTTTTTTTACTTTATGCATCAAAGTTAAAGAGACCAACCAGTTGTGACAGTTTTAGTTGCATTTAAAAATAAAAAAGGCAAGTAATGATTATCTAGCAAACATGCTACATTTTCAATAACTTGAATGTCACATAGTGCAAATGCCCTAAGAAATTGTTTACTAAATCAACACTTGCTTATTAAGTAAGACACATTTGTTTGTGTTCCATAACTTCATGTTCAGTAGTGAACTAAATACAGCTACAAGATCATACTTGGTGGCGTGTTTGGAGGCTCAGGAGCAATCTGAAACTTCTGGTAATTTTTAAGTATTTCACAAATTTCAGCTGGGCGAAGCCATCTGTGTTGCGCTTCTAAGAGTATCTGATCAATATCTGCATCCAATACAAACTTCATTAACATATTTGGAATAGGAAAATGTCTGGATGCATATTCCTTTTACAGCTCCAGCATACATGTTTAAAGTCTGAAACCACTGAACACTGGAGTAAAATTACAAAAGCATTTCACAGTGGCTTTGATAAAAGGGAAAAGAGAAACAAATCTAGTCAGCAGCTCTGTACTATTTTTTTTTTTAAAGATTAGTTTCCAGTCATTTGTCAGGACTTTAACAGTAACTGGATGTTTCAACTTTCAACACAGTTTATGCATCACTGGTTCACTTTGTTTTATTTGATTTTATTCTTGTTGCGAGTCAGTCAGTGAGTCACATCCTACGACATAAAACTGCAAACGAAGGACATTAAATGAAGTGTTGCAGCAGCCTTGATCAGGACATATACATGAAAAAGGTGGTTGAACTAACACAAACGCTATTCATTACCACCTCCATGAATATCTTCCTTTCACTGATAAGCTCATTTGAGAGTCAACTATTTACCTAATTCCATTAAATAACAAAACAAACCAAAACTTAAATACAGTCTCCATTTTCTACTAACTGAATCACTGCTTTTGTAGAAAAAGCTATAATGAACACAATAACAACTACTCGTATTTATCATCGGGAAAATCAGTATTCACTATTCAGACCAAAATAGACGCCATTCTCTATCTAGTTCAGATATCGAAGGACAAAAATCTACGAGCTCGAAGAACGCACCTAATTGAGCATTAAGGCCATAACGTCGACTCTCCGTCGCCATGAAAGCAGCTCTGGATTGTTCAAAAAGCTCCGTATATCTCAATAAGCATCAGCCCGAACTTACCAAATCGAATTTCTAGGTGCAATCATGAAAGCTTAGTACGGTACGGAGCCATAAAAGGTAAAACTTCTGGGGGGACAAAAGAGAAAAAGACAAGAGAAAGGGGATTATATGAGGAAAAATGAAAGCGGAGAAGAGAAGGGAAGAAGCAAGGGAGGAAGGTGGTTTCCGGTGGTGGGGGAGAGTGAGGGGGCCGCCGATATGGAATACAGTGATGGTTGGTATGGCCGTGTGGGGCCCTGGTAATACTCGGGTCAAACTAAAGTTTTGCTTTAAGCAGTTTTGGCGCGTTCAACGGATATTTTATTACGGAGTAAAAGCAAGTCTAAATGTCAATGTGCAATAGATTTTTACGGAGTATATTTTGGTAATCCTAAATTATTAAATGGTTAGTGAGGTAAGGAATACGGGCAAAAATGTCAAATAGATTTTTCTTTTGTATAATTTGGATTGAACTTATGACTTTTCACTTAGAAGAGTCACAATTATACCGCTTGACCATAAAGTCTTTGACAAAAATGTCAAATAGATAGTTGAGTTATTTGTGAAATAGTAACTAAATTATCAAATTATAGAATGTTTTAATTCAACCTCTAAATTTGTAAAATTCAAGTAATTCACGCATTTGAACAAGTTATTAATATTAAAATTTAAATATAATGATTATAAGTTCTCAAAATATATATATATATATATATATATATATATATATATATATATAATGCTTAGAATAACATGACTTCTTTATTCAAAATATACTTTTTTCGAAATTCACAATAAGATCATCCCCCTTTGTGCTTTTTGATGAAGTTTTTGAAGCAAAATGAATGATGTGGGAGTGAGAGAAGGGAGAGAGAGAAGATGGGGGTGTTGCAGGAGATGAGGTTTTTGGTCGGCAATAGTGGGTCCCGCATGGAAATGAAAAGGCAGTTTGGTCTTGCGTGCTGGCAACATTGCGTGCCCCTGGACGCGTTAATACATTTTATGTTCTTTTTATTTATTTATCTATTTATAATTTAACTTGCAACATTGCGTGCCCCTGGACGCGTTAATACATTTTATGTTCTTTTTATTTATTTATCTATTTATAATTTAACTTGCAACGTTGCGTGCCCCTGGACGCGTTAATACATTTTCTGTTCTTTTTATTTATTTATCTATTTATAATTTAACTTTGTTTTGTTTTTTTTTTTCTCCATTTTCTCTTTTCTATTCACACATACAAAAACTCCTCAAAAATCACACCAAAATCTCCATGTGGATGGTCTAAAGGTTGTTTTTACCTGTATGTATGTGTGTATGTACATGTATATATGTCGGTGCTAGGGATGATTGTCATGGCATTAGCATCTTGTCAAAATTTAGACGAAGAAAAATGGTCCTGCACAGGGGTCTATGGCCATTGCCATATGAAGTTTCATGTAATTTGCGGATAAATTTAATTTTATAAACTCAAAATAATGAAACATTTTTCTTACAAAAGCGATCAGACCTGCAATGTTAAGAAATATATTTTTCTGCATCACCAATTAAATCCACACAACTATATATATATATATATATATATATATATATATATATATATAACAAATATAAATAAAGAAAAAGAAGAAATAGTAAATACAAACAACTAGATACATATTTAAAAACAAAAATAAANTAAATAAAGAAAAAGAAGAAATAGTAAATACAAACAACTAGATACATATTTAAAAACAAAAATAAATAAAGAAAAAATGGAAAAAATATAAAAAATGACAAACATTTGTGTCTATCACCCAATCCTATTAGGCATAGCGTGCTATACAAAGATGCTCACATTCTGCTCGTTCTTCTTCTTTTTTCTCCGTCTCTCTCTCTCTTTATTTGTAAATACGCGGATGCAAAAGTATATTTGTATGTTACGAGTGTTTTTTTTAATTACTAAATTTCACCCAAAACATTTAACTTCGAAAGAAAAATATTCTTTAATCATAATGCCTTACATCTGTGATGCAATGTAAAGTATATCGTTTTTAATTGTTGATAACCAATAAAAAGTGTCAAGTGCACTATTTTTACAAGTTTAGATGTTCACTCTTAATTTTTTATAATTAGATGATTTATTTGTTATTTTACAAATACTTTGAAATTAAAGTTAATATAATCTTTTATTCCATGATGTAAAGATTAAGAGGTGACTAAATTCATAAATTTGAAATTAAAAAAAATAGTAATGTCACCACAAATAGTAGTGACATTCCTATTTTTTGAATAATACACTATTTTTCATGTATCAATAATATAACCATTACATACAACCATATTAGTTTTCCTCGTAATTTAGATAATGGCAGTATTGCCCCTTATTACTGTAGATGGGTGAATTGGTCAAAGTAACGCGTGAAAGCATATATTATATGGATTAATTGATTTGATGTTTAAGTTTGATGGACAGGAACGATTATATAAATCATTACACGCGTAGAGCTTTTATGTCACTTTGTAATAAATAAATAAAAAATATTAATTGTACTCTCAAATTTCACTCTAAAATTTTATTCTCTCTCTTGTATTTTGGATGTATACAATTTTTTATTGAACCTACAAAATAGAAATGTTCTGTTCACTTGTCACATAAGGAAGTATAATTGATGGAATAGAAGTTAGTTTATGGGCTTATTGAAAAAAAAAGAAGCTTTTTATAATATTCTATAATTTTTTCAAAGCTAGTGATAGCGTAAATGTAAACGGGGTCTACGATTACGCTACGGATACGTGTGTTACGGGTGGTGAGGAATGTCGTTCGGCCGGTCATATGGTCGGTCTACCGGTCAGCGACTGAGCGGTTCGAAGCTATATCGCTCTACGGGTGACGAACAGTAATAAAGAGTAAGTAGGAGAAAAATGAGCAAATCGCAAGTGTATTAGTGTAGTACTGATGAGTCCTTTTTCAGTGAGGGGAATGACCCCTATTTATACAAAGTGGATTCACTATGCACATGGTGTCTGATATGCAAGTGGAGGGCATATGGGCTGTCACTCCGCAAAATGCGCATCGGTTTGCTCGAAGTGGTTGAGTTGCTCGAGGTGATGAAAACACGGATCCCCTGTTCTCGAAAAGTTGTCGGTCGTCACATCAAGCAACTGTTGCGCTCGTGAGCCTCCAATCCACAAGGTGTGTTGCTTCCGATCATGCCGGGCGACCGTCGACGGACCGTTGGGTGACCGTTGACGGACAGGTTGGGTGACCGACGGACAAGTGATTTACGGATCGACTAGTACATGTGCATATTTACCCATCAGCTAGTTTGTGGGCTTACTCATGTGGCATGCCAACACGCGGGCAAATTATTACGTGGACATGAGGGTTTAAAATACACAATTTACATATTGAATGTTCACAAGTTACATTTAGTATGTAAATGGACACGAGTCTACCTTGTAAGATGGACCCCGATTCATGGTATAACTATTGCATGAGAATGTGGGCAAATTATGCTATGGATCCAGGTCCATGTTCACAATTTTAGAACTCAATATTCACAATTTTAGATTTCAATATACAAAATTACATTACTCAATATTCACAATTTTTTAACTCTATATTCACAATTTTGTTATATAGATTCAAAAATTGTGTTATACTGTTGAATATATAAATATGAAATTGTGAATATAAAGTTATGAAATTGTGAATATATAGTTATTAAAATGTGAACATAGAGTTCTATAATTGTAATTGTTATGTTATAAAATTGCACTTTTCGTCTCTAAGTTATAAGGTAATTGTAAAATGTCTCTGAGTGTTGGTCATGCTCACTTTTCGTTCCTAAGTTATCATTGACATTGTACTTTTCGTCATTTCATGTTTACTTTTCGTCCCTGAGTTATATTAAAATTGTAATTTTCGTCCCTGATGTTTTAGTAGTAAAGAGACGAAAAGTGCAACGTCAATGATAACTTATGGATGAAAAGTGAGTATGACCAACACCTAGGGATGGATTATATAATTACTCTATAACTTAGGGACAGAATGTGCAATTTTCCCTTAAAATATATTTTATGTCAGTGGTCTACATTGTAAAGTGAACCGCAATATAATGATTAACTCCAAGGTCCGCCATCGGCAAATTATTATGTAGACCCGGTTCCACCTTACAAGGTGGCATCGAGTCCAAAATACACAATTTACATACCGAACAATTTACATACTATTCAATATGTAAATTGTAACGGATCCACCTTGCAACTTAGCAATCATTATTACATGGATCATGGTCCACACAATTGTGTGAACTATAAATAAAAAATACATTTTTAATATATTAAAAGTTCATTATTTGTGTATGTAAAGTACATTATTTTATATACTATCAAATGATATATATTATATTTATGATCCACACAACTATATAGAGCATGATTTACACAATAATTTGCTGCAATATGACCCGCGAGTCCGCGACCATGGCATGGTATAACTATTGGCCCCGGTATTGAGGCCTTTCTTTGATGGACTATACTATTTGGGTCTGATCACCTAGAGTAAGCCCAATATCTTTATCAATGTTATTTCCATAAATGAGTTATTCATGATGAATAATCATTCATAGAAATAAGATGTATGACTAATAGTTCATATTATATTTTTATTATATCGATTTATATTTGTTACAATTTATTTAGTAAACTAATAAATATATTATAGAAAGAAATGAGCCATTACTCATATAATGTAATAATTCATAAATAGCACAATAAAAATATTTAAGAATAATCATAATATTTAAATATAAAAATCATATTTTATCTACTCAAGCACTATTTTTAATATTGAATGAGACATTACCCTTTCATACTTGGAGATGGACTAGAGAGCTAGAGTATTAGGTATGTTTGAGTTATATTTTTCTTGTGAATAATGTTATATATATACCTTGGACACCTAATAATTAGAAAGAAGAGAAATATATAAGGAAAAAATAAAAAAAATAGTTTTCCTTTCGTATTTTCCTATCGTAACGATCTAACCTATAAGAGCTATCTGCAAAAAACGATCTTTCATTACTTCCGCCTCCAAAAGTCCAATGTACTGATACTCTTGCCCTCTCCGCGCCAAAGCCTTCCCGTTTGTTCGTTCTTCTTCTTCTTTTATTTATTTATTTTTATCTTCTACCGTCATACATACATATAGAGTGAGGGAGAGAAAGCGAGAGAGAGAGATGGCGGTGGCGGCTCCTGGGCAGCTGAATCTGGACGAATCGCCGGTGTGGGGGTCGCGAAGCGTGGATTGCTTCGAAAAATTGGAGCAAATCGGAGAAGGCACTTATGGGTGAGCTTCTTCCCTTTGTCAATTGCACTAAGCCGCGATCTTTTTTCGTTTTGTTTGATAATTTTGAGTGTTAATCGGAAAAGGCACTTACTTTTCAATTTTATGTAGAAAGATGAAGCAACCTTAGATACATTAATCATGAATGGGAGTATGATCTGTATTTGATTTTTATGTAGTCTAGCTTTCACTCTATGGGGTTTTACCCTAGGCATTTAATAATCTATTTGTGGTTATTTTATAGTCGTTTTGTGTACAAGGACACAAAATTTGTATGCTCCTTTTGTTGTATATTTGCCTTTTCCGGTGATCTCATTATCGTCATTGTAATATTTCTTGTTTGAATTTGATAGTTATCTTGAAACTTCAATTTCCTTTATTTCTGCTAAAGAATGATACTTACTAGATCCCCCTCCCAACCAAATTCTTGTTTGGGGTTACTAGGATAAGACAGTTTTTGTTTTAATCTAGGATTAACTACTTGGTGTGGTGTTACTATTGAGTTTGTTGTGATTATTCTTTTCTTCCAAATCTTTGAAGGATGATGGGGGGGGGGGGGNGGGGGGGGGGGGGGGGGGGGGGGGGGGGGGGGGGGGGGGGGGGGGGGGGGGGGGGGGGGGGGGGGGGGGGGGGGGGGGGGGGGGGGGGGGGGGGGGGGGGGGGGGGGGGGGGGGGGGGGGGGGGGGGGGGGGGGGGGGGGGGGGGGGGGGGGGGGGGGGGGGGGGGGGGGGGGGGGGGGGGGGGGGGGGGGGGGGGGGGGGGGGGGGGGGGGGGGGGGGGGGGGGGGGGGGGGGGGGGGGGGGGGGGGGGGGGGGGGGGGGGGGGGGGGGGGGGGGGGGGGGGGGGGGGGGGGGGGGGGGGGGGGGGGGGGGGGGGGGGGGGGGGGGGGGGGGGGGGGGGGGGGGGGGGGGGGGGGGGGGGGGGGGGGGGGGGGGGGGGGGGGGGGGGGGGGGGGGGGGGGGGGGGGGGGGGGGGGGGGGGGGGGGGGGGGGGGGGGGGGGGGGGGGGGGGGGGGGGGGGGGGGGGGGGGGGGGGGGGGGGGGGGGGGGGGGGGGGGGGGGGGGGGGGGGGGGGGGGGGGGGGGGGGGGGGGGGGGGGGGGGGGGGGGGGGGGGGGGGGGGGGGGGGGGGGGGGGGGGGGGGGGGGGGGGGGGGGGGGGGGGGGGGGGGGGGGGGGGGGGGGGGGGGGGGGGGGGGGGGGGGGGGGGGGGGGGGGGGGGGGGGGGGGGGGGGGGGGGGGGGGGGGGGGGGGGGGGGGGGGGGGGGGGGGGGGGGGGGGGGGGGGGGGGGGGGGGGGGGGGGGGGGGGGGGGGGGGGGGGGGGGGGGGGGGGGGGGGGGGGGGGGGGGGGGGGGGGGGGGGGGGGGGGGGGGGGGGGGGGGGGGGGGGGGGGGGGGGGGGGGGGGGGGGGGGGGGGGGGGGGGGGGGGGGGGGGGGGGGGGGGGGGGGGGGGGGGGGGGGGGGGGGGGGGGGGGGGGGGGGGGGGGGGGGGGGGGGGGGGGGGGGGGGGGGGGGGGGGGGGGGGGGGGGGGGGGGGGGGGGGGGGGGGGGGGGGGGGGGGGGGGGGGGGGGGGGGGGGGGGGGGGGGGGGGGGGGGGGGGGGGGGGGGGGGGGGGGGGGGGGGGGGGGGGGGGGGGGGGGGGGGGGTACTTAAAGGCTCTGTTTGCAAATGATATCAAATATTTGCTACTTTTTGGACTTCTTGTAGTGTATACCAAATTTATTACCCTGTTCCTTTTTTCAAAAAATCCAAGTCAAAACAATAGGTGCTCCATGTTGCCAAAAAGGCTTTGTTTATTTGCTACCTTAGGTAGCTATAGTTCATCCTTTTACTGGCTTTAGCTTGACATGATATTACGTTTGTTGCAGTTGTTAGTTACTTGTTTCTCACAGTTTACATATCAAATACAATAATAAAATTATACTCCATATTTTTCTAAATTACTTATCATAAAAAAGAAGTCCCATAACAAAAGAAGTGTTTGTGTATGGGAGGATAAGCATTATGGTATCATTTCTATCACTTTGGAAACTGTATTTGTGGTTTTGATCATACCAATGTCTAAACTTGTTATTCTTGTTGTTTTGGATTAAATTTCATTGTTTCTATTCTTAATAGATTAAGTATTGCCTATTTGATTTGTATAATTCTGCACATGGTATAACTTTTACCTCCTCTCCAGACAAGTATTCATGGCCAAAGAAAAAAGAACTGGAGAAATAGTTGCTTTAAAAAAGATCCGGATGGACAATGAAAAAGAAGGGGTATATAAGTTTTTCCTCAGTAATCGTGTTCCATATGCCCTCATCCTATGATCAAATTCTTGTAACTTCCTTTATCTATGCAGTTTCCAATAACTGCAATTCGGGAGATAAAAATTCTAAAGAAGTTGCAGCATGAAAATGTCATTAAGCTGAGAGAGATAGTGACATCTCAAGGTACCTTGGGTTTTAGATATTCTTAGCTCATGTTTCCATTGCAAGCTTATGATGGGCATCGTTTTCTCACTAATTCTGATTATATGAATATGTTTTCTAGGCCCTGAAGGGGATGAGCAAGGGAAGCTAGGTACTGAAACTACTGAACTCTACTATTGTTTGTGGAGTTAAATTTTCTTCTTTCCTTATAAAAGGTGAGAATAACATAGCACTCTTTCTTTCTTTCCGAATGCAGATAACAATAAGTACAAGGGTAGCATTTATATGGTTTTTGAGTACATGGACCATGACTTGACTGGTCTTTCTGATCGTCCTGGACTTAGATTCACAATTCCACAAATTAAAGTACTGTAAGCATATCAAGTAAAGAATTTAGTTATTTTCAGATTATATTGACCTTCAACTGCCTGGCTGTTATTGACTTATTGTAACAATATGATATGATTTCTCCAGTGTTACATGAAGCAACTACTTACTGGTCTTCATTACTGTCATATCAATCAAGTTCTTCATAGGGACATCAAAGGTTATTCCTGCCTCCATCTTTTATGTTTCTTACGTTTAATGTTCTGTTAGAAAAGTAAACCTATGTGAGATTCTCTTTTGCAGGTTCCAATCTTCTCATTGATAATGAGGGAAATCTGAAGCTTGCTGATTTTGGGCTAGCACGATCATTTTCTGGTGATCAGAATGCTCATCTTACAAATCGTGTTATTACTCTTTGGTACAGGTAATTCCTAGCTCTGTAATAGCAAAATGGTTGTCTGGCTCTTTGAAACTATTCCGCAAATGCAGTTCCTCTGTCAGCTGGCTAATCTTTAACTTTTGAACAGGCCTCCAGAGTTGTTGCTTGGAGCTACAAAATATGGCCCAGCTGTTGACATGTGGTCTGTTGGTTGTATATTTGCTGAGCTTTTATTTGGGAAACCAGTTTTACCTGGGAAAAATGAGGTAAGGCTCTGTCAGGAATTTTACATTTGACTTTTTTCCGTGCACATGAAGTCATGAAATATTAAAATCCATTGGCCCCTTAATTTTACAGTACTCCTACATTCTGTGGTTGGTGGATTTGTAGGTGTAGCTCTTTCTATAGGTTATTCATGATCTTCTATTTATGCGCATGAAGGAAGCTTTAGTTACTCCATATTACTTTTACCTAAAACACCTGTGTGCTTTTGTTTTCTTTCTTTTTGATTATCGATTTCCTCTGATTAATTGTTTATTGCAGCCTGAACAGTTGAGTAAAATCTTTGAGCTTTGTGGAACCCCTGATGAAATTAACTGGCCTGGGGTTTCACAGGTTCCCTGGTACAACAAGTTCAAGCCAGCAAGGCCGGCAAAAAGACGAGTGAGAGAAGTATTTAGACAGTACGTACAAAAATTTCTAGTCTCCTATTATTTCAATCATCCGATATTGGGACAGAAGTCATAGTTATTTACTTAATAATAACCTTGGATGCAGTTTTGATCGCCATGCTTTGGATCTACTGGACAAAATGCTGACTCTTGATCCTTCACTGGTATCTCTATTAGTTTGGCAATACGAAACATTCTTAATAAATTTATTCTATTCTCAAGTTCTACACATTGCATAGCATTACATACCCGGTCTATCTATTCACGTGGCATACTACCTGCATTCAAATTCCTTATATTGTTTGTGAAGTTGATGTAATTTAATAAATTGATGATGTGGAGTTGAAAATATTGAAATTGATTGATAACTATAAAGGCATTGCATGAATAGAAGACCATCCGGAAATTTTTTGTCGCAATCATGTTTTCTTTCGTTAAACTTCAATATTTTTATGACAATAAATACAGATGTAGTCTTTGCTGTGACAAATACCAGCATGCAGTTTTTAAACACAGAATATTATTGAGTAGCATTTAGGGGTTTATGGCTGAATTTTTGTTCTGTAATGACACTTCCGTGTGAAGAAGACTAGGATCACTTAAAATTATGTTATATCAATATATCATCATCGAAGAGGCACATTTTGAATTTAGATTTTGAATCTTACAATTATTTGCTGCCTTCTAGGCCTCTAGCCAAGTGTTTTAAACTTATGTCTCAATTTGTATAGAGGATATCTGCGAAGGATGCACTTGATGCTGAATATTTTTGGACTGACCCCTTACCTTGTGATCCAAAAAGGTATGACTAGTAATGATCTTGTAAGTTTTATTTCTTGATTTGTCATGCTCATTTTCCTGCTGATCAATCCTGCAGTAGTCTTGATTATGCCATTACTTCTTGCAATTGTGAAGTGTCACCCAAATGGCCAAATTATTAGTGTGTCCATACATTTCTTTAAACATCTTTATCCTTTTTTATGTTGATCAGTCTACCAAAATACGAGTCATCGCATGAGTACCAGACAAAGAAGAAACGACAACAGCAGCGGCAGAATGAAGAAATGGCAAAACGACAAAAGTTGCAGCATCCACATCATAGCCGCCTTCCTCCCATCCAACCAGGACAAGCTCACGCTCAACATTGGGGTGGGGGACCTAATCATCCTATGAATAACAACTCCCAACCTGCACTTGCGACCGGATCTAGTCATCATCAGTATGGAAAGCCTAGGGGTCATCCCGGAGGACAGGGCAGATACCCTCCAGGAGGTAACAACCCCAGCAGTGGATATTACCAAGACCGGGGAGGACAAGGTGGAGGTTATGGCAATGCCCCATATCCACCCGGAAGTGGCGTGCCAAACAGCGGGCCTCGTGGAGTCGGCAGTGGATATGGAGTCCCTCCTAATTACTCGCAAAGTGGTCAGTATGGAGGCTCTGCCGGTGGTAGAGGCCCAAATCAGATGGGCAACAACAGAAACCAGCAGTACGGTTGGCAGCAATAGAAGCGCACCCTTACTTGCACATAACTATTCATCGGTAAGGATTTTCCAACTGGAAATGTATAGACACGATTCATTATTGGTCAAGATTTGATCAGGTTGTCAATTGAAATGCGCATCCATTTTTCAGAATTATAGCTTTTAGGAATAACGAATGTATGTTACAGAAAGAGTCTCCAATGAATTCTTCACTTGAACAGTAATCGAACTGGATATATTAGCAGTGCATATATCATTTTCCTATTCTCACTCTGTTTTAAACTTATCTGCTTCTGTGTGGTAGTTATTTCTCAAGCTCTTTCTTTGATATTAAACTCTAATTCTCCATCACTAGAAATTTGAATGATGAGTGATGGGATCTCATGTTTATGAATATAGGTGTTGCCTTGAGAATATGAGATGAACAAAGGTCAAAGGTCAAAGCGGTGTTGGCTCTGCAGGATAGGTATCTAATTTCAAAAACAAGCTTTGGTCAATAATTTAATGGCACAGCCTTTTAGGTGAAGAACAGTAATGGCAGGAAATTTGCCATTGCCCATTGGACATTTGATTTGATAGCTTAGCTGTAACTAAAAAGAATCACATGAGCATTGATCAAGTTGCCAAGTTACAAGTAGGTAGCAAATAGGCTGGCTATACCTTGTACTTCAACAGCTACACCAACGTATTCCCCTTCATTCCCTCTCTCCTATATTTTACAACAAATCTTTATAGTTTAATGGAATTACTTTGTTATAAGTTTATTTTTCAAAATCTTCATATATACTATAAAAAATAAAAGTACCTACTAACCTACTACACAATATCAATACAACATCTAAAATGCTAAAAAAATCCATTGGGAATAATAATTATCCATTTGTCAAGATAATGGCCATGTTTGTTAAAATAATTAGCCTATCAGTCAATTTTGTAAGTGTTTGATTAATCAATTTTTTGTAACTTTAAAATGCTAAAATTCAAAAAGTTGTCAAAGTAACTTTTTCAATTAATTTTTTGAGAAAAAAAATTATACCAAACAATTATCAGCTAACAACTAATTTACCAAACACTTTTCTATAATCAGCTAATGTTATCAACTGGTAATTATCTCTAACACAATCAACTATAATCAGTTAATGTTATCAACTAGTAATATCTCTAACACAATCAACTAATATCTATCCGCTAACAACTATTTACTAAACATGGTCAATAACTAATTGTACAGCGGAGTATTTTTTATGCGTACACTCTAACTTATATATAGTATCTGATTATCTGCTCGACAAATTATGTCGACATTTGATTGGGATGAGACTCGAATTTGAGATTTTATGGAAAGTAATAGTGATGCTATCAAATCACAAATATGAAATGTTTGATGTAAAATAAAATTTTGTAAGCTTTTCCTTACGAAGGATTATGTTAAAATACATATTTTTGTAAAAATAAATTTTTGTAATTTAATTAGTTTAGAAAAAGTATATAGATGTATGCAGAAAAGCTTCCACTAAGTCAAAATTCTACCATTACCCTAATTGGAAGTCACTACACATATAATGCTATGACATCTTCACAAGTCACATCATTTGATACAAATATTGTTGTTTGGTTGTCTTTACTTATGAATATTGCTTAAATATCATAAATTTGACACCATTCTAACTGATATAATTGTATTTAATTAGTTTAATAACGATATTAATTTAGTTGAGTATAATCTAATGTGACTTTTAGTACAAGTCATATTATTAAATATTTGAAACTACTTGCCATTTTCATTAGTTATTATAAAAATCAAATAGATTTATGATAATGCAGTTCATAACTAACATTATATTTATTTTGATAATAAATATCACATGACATGTCATGAGTAATTGAGTTAATAATAATAATAATAATAATAATAATAATATTATTATTATTAAAGAGCAATACTACAATGTATTTTCTTTATAAAATTTATTGCATGATGCGTAATTGGTAGTTTTTTTTTTTGACAAAATGCGTAATTGGTAGTTAAATTTATTTATTAGTTATTTATCCAATTCATTGACACCCAATAAATACAGACACATAATGTGGATAAAGTTTGGAGGTAAAAATCAATAGGATAATGACGCATTTTCCATAATTAAAATTCTTACTTTCAAAGTTAATTGCATCATTTTCCAATCTTTGCAAGTAGTTTGAATATGGACAAGTTTGAAAAAAAAAATGATTTTGCTTTTAGAAATTTCCTTTTTAATTTTCCAACGTGGCAAGGGGAGCAGACCAAGTCCGGTGGATAATGATATTTGATGTCATAAAAGCGGAGTGAGAAGGGCATTGTTGTCCGAGATGCGTGTCTGAAGATCGAAGCGTGCATCCTTTCCCGTTCGCTGCTTAGACCTAGAAAGGATCACTCTCTCTTCTCATGTAACGTCTTCTGCACCTTTCTCTCTCAATGGCGGTGATTTCAGGCGAAGAGGTATAAGGTTTCTCCACTGCGATTCCCTGCTTGGATCCGTTTAGCTGTTTCTTCTAAGTTTTCTCCTCTGATTTCAGCTGCATTTTGCTGTTTTTTCTGCTTTTCGATCTTCTCTCCAAGCTCTGTTCTGCTTTGCTGTGATTTGTTTTTCTGAATTTGAGCCCGTTCTGTTTGAGCATGTGGAACTGCGGCACACTGCATGTTTCTGTTTGAGGTCTAAGCCTCTGTAGCTGTAGTGTGTATCTGCGTGTTTTATTTTGTTCTGCCGTTATTTTGATGTGATTTCTGGCTTATGATCAATTTGATCTTATTACTTGTTTACTGATAAATAGGTGATAATGCGGTTATTTTTTTTTCGGGAAAATATTTGATGAATTGATTGTATACATTTGTTATTATAATAAACATATCGGAATCACTGGCTTTCTTTTCCTAATCATTAATTTCGTCTTTCTATTTGTTTTCTTTTAGTTCTGTCTAGTGTTCTTTTATCAGTTAGTGTGCGATTGATTGCTGAAAGAGACTATGTTCTCTCTCTCTCTCTCTCTCTTTTTTTTTTTTTTTTTTTTTTTAGCGGAGCCGTGAAACTCACAATTTTGCTGTATTGAGCAATGGAGGTCCTAACAATCAACAATACGAGTCACTTCCGAAACCGTATGAAGTAGAAATTCCGATTACCACCGATGCCCCATCAAGCTGTCAAAGCCACTTCAACCAGAAGATGAAAAATGCAGATAATTATGTCCCATATATTTTGGATATAAATGTTGAGAAAGGAAAGTTGGAAGCTCCTAAATGTGCCTATGGAACTGCTCGGAATTTGAAGACAGAGGATTGCTTAGCAGTAAGTCTCTGCTCACATTTACCAAAGAAATTAATCAGCCAAAGGGTTTTGTACTTTAGAGTGTTGTTTGATCGCATTCCAGAATATATTGCAGAGAGAAATCGCATCACAGCTGGGAGGAAAGCTTATGCAACTCTTAATGAATAATAGCGTTGAGTTACCTAAGTTTGCTTCCAGAGGTAGATTTCATGTCACAGCATCTTTTTGAGTGGATTTCTACCAAATGTATCCTTTTCTTTATTCTTCTAGCATGCCTTGTATTTAAATCCTTGTATTTTAAGGTTCATATCCCCACTAGAGATGACTTCGACAAACTCTTATGTCTCAGGAATCTCTTCTTTAGATAAGATAACATATTTACTAACTCTGCTTATGTTGTGAACCAGACAAATGTGTGACCGAGAAAACCTGTGATACGCTTACCAACAGATTGAGGAAGTACAAGCGCTCAGCGTCATTCAATTCAAGAAGAGTTGTTCTCCTGTTCTCCATTCTGTAAGTGCTAGCCCTTCTAGTCATTCTTTCCATATTTTGAACTTTCCTTTCTTTCCTGAACCATACTGCTCATACAATGATACAATCATACATCCCATTACTGCTCTGATCTGTATTTGATGAATGATCAAGAACCAAGTATCATTACTGAAATTTTCATCCCAATTCAAGGAAATTTCATCAGAATGAACCCATGGTTGTGTTTTGCAAAAGTTTTAACGGATGATGTTTTCATGACATAGTAAACCAAATATTACAAAAGCAGATTTCAAAATGTTTAAGCACTTTGGATGGTGATGCCTGAAATGAAATGAGTTATGATTTGTATGGATTATCAGAAAAATGTTTTGTAATTATGCTAAAGCAAAGATCATTATGAGAGTTTTATTTCAAAATAAGAACATAATTATCACATAAATACTTCTAACACAACTTTCTTTTCTTTATAGGTCAATCATGGGAACAATCATACTGATATATCTAACGCTGAGAGTTAAACAGATTGGTGATGGTGATGGTGCTGATAGTGTTTGATATTTCTATTTCTCAGTTGTGCTGACCATTGTTAGTAAATTAGGTTTGCTAGGAAGTTTTATTATTCCCCTTTGCGTGTGTGTGTGATGTTCTTTCAAGGTAGCTTTATTTGATTTTGTACATAATGCTCCGAACATGAAGTTCAAAATTCAATAGTTATAGTGGTGCCGCCAATATAATTTTGCACTGCTTTTTCCCTTGAATTAACTCTGCAATATGCGCCCTGCCACTTCTATGGATGCCATCAGAATCACAAACCATAAAAATGCGAACTTATAAGTTAGAACTAGGCAGACAACACAATCGTGAGTGTTTAAGACTGCACTGTTGGGTCCTTTTTAAGATTTTATGATTCAAATACCGCATTGACTGATCAATAATTTTGTTTGGCTGTATGATTCCATCCAAGTAGGATTCAAGTAGATCTGGATCTGCCGCTACATAATTGAGTTAGATTCATATCTCAGAGGATCTTTCACCATTGGCATTAGGGTCTCGACACTAATAACGCACGCCTGCGCCACACCTAATCCTGTCGGGTAGCTAAATGGGGCACATAAATAATCTGCGGGGTTCCAGTCTGCCTGAAGACATCAGGCCCGGTCAGTACCTGATCTCATTTACTCTCTAAGTCCGTATTTTGATTATTACTGGGAAAGGCCCTCCTTGCCTCCTTATTATGTACTCCGTATACATATATATATTTGACTTTTCGTAATTTTATGCTAGTTGGATCCAACAACACCGACAAAAAGCTATCTACCCAAAATACCAAAATTAATTAAGAGCCTGATTAGTTTGATTCATAATCACATAGAGAAGACGGGCAGCCTCCCTCTCTGTATTTCCAAAAATTTTGAACTACATGGAGAAGATGTATATATAAAGATAAAAACTTATCCAATCAAACACCCTAATATAGTTTTGCATATTTATCTAGTATCCTCATTCCTCCTCTTGGAACAAACTCTAGCACGCACAACCTCCTCCTTGCTGCTCTGAGTTGTTAGTGTTTGTGGTAGGCTTCAAATTCACATCAACCATATCTTCCTGTTTCGTAGATGAAAGTGTTTCCATCCCTGGCAATGCAGCCGCTATCTTTCGGAATAGGGGCTGCAACATTACACTCCAATTTGAGACTTACCAGTGCAGAAGTTAGTTAAATCNTTTTTTTTTTTTTTTTTTTTTTTTTTTCAGCGGAGCCGTGAAACTCACAATTTTGCTGTATTGAGCAATGGAGGTCCTAACAATCAACAATACGAGTCACTTCCGAAACCGTATGAAGTAGAAATTCCGATTACCACCGATGCCCCATCAAGCTGTCAAAGCCACTTCAACCAGAAGATGAAAAATGCAGATAATTATGTCCCATATATTTTGGATATAAATGTTGAGAAAGGAAAGTTGGAAGCTCCTAAATGTGCCTATGGAACTGCTCGGAATTTGAAGACAGAGGATTGCTTAGCAGTAAGTCTCTGCTCACATTTACCAAAGAAATTAATCAGCCAAAGGGTTTTGTACTTTAGAGTGTTGTTTGATCGCATTCCAGAATATATTGCAGAGAGAAATCGCATCACAGCTGGGAGGAAAGCTTATGCAACTCTTAATGAATAATAGCGTTGAGTTACCTAAGTTTGCTTCCAGAGGTAGATTTCATGTCACAGCATCTTTTTGAGTGGATTTCTACCAAATGTATCCTTTTCTTTATTCTTCTAGCATGCCTTGTATTTAAATCCTTGTATTTTAAGGTTCATATCCCCACTAGAGATGACTTCGACAAACTCTTATGTCTCAGGAATCTCTTCTTTAGATAAGATAACATATTTACTAACTCTGCTTATGTTGTGAACCAGACAAATGTGTGACCGAGAAAACCTGTGATACGCTTACCAACAGATTGAGGAAGTACAAGCGCTCAGCGTCATTCAATTCAAGAAGAGTTGTTCTCCTGTTCTCCATTCTGTAAGTGCTAGCCCTTCTAGTCATTCTTTCCATATTTTGAACTTTCCTTTCTTTCCTGAACCATACTGCTCATACAATGATACAATCATACATCCCATTACTGCTCTGATCTGTATTTGATGAATGATCAAGAACCAAGTATCATTACTGAAATTTTCATCCCAATTCAAGGAAATTTCATCAGAATGAACCCATGGTTGTGTTTTGCAAAAGTTTTAACGGATGATGTTTTCATGACATAGTAAACCAAATATTACAAAAGCAGATTTCAAAATGTTTAAGCACTTTGGATGGTGATGCCTGAAATGAAATGAGTTATGATTTGTATGGATTATCAGAAAAATGTTTTGTAATTATGCTAAAGCAAAGATCATTATGAGAGTTTTATTTCAAAATAAGAACATAATTATCACATAAATACTTCTAACACAACTTTCTTTTCTTTATAGGTCAATCATGGGAACAATCATACTGATATATCTAACGCTGAGAGTTAAACAGATTGGTGATGGTGATGGTGCTGATAGTGTTTGATATTTCTATTTCTCAGTTGTGCTGACCATTGTTAGTAAATTAGGTTTGCTAGGAAGTTTTATTATTCCCCTTTGCGTGTGTGTGTGATGTTCTTTCAAGGTAGCTTTATTTGATTTTGTACATAATGCTCCGAACATGAAGTTCAAAATTCAATAGTTATAGTGGTGCCGCCAATATAATTTTGCACTGCTTTTTCCCTTGAATTAACTCTGCAATATGCGCCCTGCCACTTCTATGGATGCCATCAGAATCACAAACCATAAAAATGCGAACTTATAAGTTAGAACTAGGCAGACAACACAATCGTGAGTGTTTAAGACTGCACTGTTGGGTCCTTTTTAAGATTTTATGATTCAAATACCGCATTGACTGATCAATAATTTTGTTTGGCTGTATGATTCCATCCAAGTAGGATTCAAGTAGATCTGGATCTGCCGCTACATAATTGAGTTAGATTCATATCTCAGAGGATCTTTCACCATTGGCATTAGGGTCTCGACACTAATAACGCACGCCTGCGCCACACCTAATCCTGTCGGGTAGCTAAATGGGGCACATAAATAATCTGCGGGGTTCCAGTCTGCCTGAAGACATCAGGCCCGGTCAGTACCTGATCTCATTTACTCTCTAAGTCCGTATTTTGATTATTACTGGGAAAGGCCCTCCTTGCCTCCTTATTATGTACTCCGTATACATATATATATTTGACTTTTCGTAATTTTATGCTAGTTGGATCCAACAACACCGACAAAAAGCTATCTACCCAAAATACCAAAATTAATTAAGAGCCTGATTAGTTTGATTCATAATCACATAGAGAAGACGGGCAGCCTCCCTCTCTGTATTTCCAAAAATTTTGAACTACATGGAGAAGATGTATATATAAAGATAAAAACTTATCCAATCAAACACCCTAATATAGTTTTGCATATTTATCTAGTATCCTCATTCCTCCTCTTGGAACAAACTCTAGCACGCACAACCTCCTCCTTGCTGCTCTGAGTTGTTAGTGTTTGTGGTAGGCTTCAAATTCACATCAACCATATCTTCCTGTTTCGTAGATGAAAGTGTTTCCATCCCTGGCAATGCAGCCGCTATCTTTCGGAATAGGGGCTGCAACATTACACTCCAATTTGAGACTTACCAGTGCAGAAGTTAGTTAAATCTTGTAATATTCATTTAAAATTTTCTTTATTTTAGAAGAGATGAACAGAAAGTAAGAAACACTTTTTGATCTATATTTTACCACCAAAAGTAGGACAAAGATGACAACAACAATAATAGTAGTGCCAGTTTTCATTGAGGGGCATATGGTATTCATACCTTGATATTGAATCCAGCTTTTGCACTGGTTTCTATAAACATGACTCCGAATTCGCGGGCCTTAGCATCTCCTTCTTCTATTGATACTTGCCTGTTTAAACACCAGACTCACCATTACAGCAATTAGGTGAAATTCCTATTCCTAGTAATAAAACACTATATACATTAGAAAGGCTAATGAAAAGAATCCAATCCCATTGTAATTCTCAGCCAATCTCTCTCTCTCTCTCTCTCTCTTTCTCTCTCAGTTTTCTAATTGGAAGTAGACATGCCATCAATGAAGGTATATAAATCCACTATGACACATTATATTTATCCCAGATTATGATTAGCATTACTCTATACAGTATGGATTATTCAATTGTACATATTCCAAGTGAAAAACTGTTCAATCTTTGTATAGTTATACATTGCAAGCCAATTTTTCCTAATTGGAAACAAGCAAATTTAGCCATGAAATCCTAGTGGAGCTGAAACGAGAGATAGTGCCTTACAGTTTCCAAAATCCATGATTTAGTTAGAAATTTTTTAAGGACGCATTTGCTCCAAATTGGGTTCATTCCCAGAAAAAAAAAAACAAACAACCAAATTTGACTAGCAGAGACCAAACATTTAAGCTACTATTAATGTGTAAAATGAAAACTGCAAAAAGAAGAATCATGTAGCTAATTCATCATTAAGTAATGCAGTTTTATTCCCCACCTTTTATCAACAAGATCTGTTTTGTTTCCAACAAGAACAATGATCACATCACTACCTCGCTCAGTGCGTACTTCTTCAATCCACTTTGAAGTGTTCAAAAATGATTGGCGATCTGCAAAGGTGAGAACTAGCTTATTAGCTATGAAGAGTTGCATTTGATAAATAACAATGAATAGCCACAGCATTATAGAGAAATATAGTCATATCAAAAGAAAATTACTAGAATAGCAAATTCCCATTTTCTATCACTCACAATTGTTTAGATTGCAAAACAATGACAAACTTGTAGAAACTTATAAGGTTAGCACTTCAATCAACTACTCACTTGCGACATCATAGACAACAACTGCAACAGAGGAATCTCTTATGTAGCTTGGAATAAGACTTCTAAATCTTTCTTGGCCTGCGGTATCCCTGTATGAAGTTGGAAATCAAATGCTAGAAAGGTGATAGAGCATAGGGAAGGCTAGTATATGTGTGTGAGTGTGTGTACACACACACACACACACAACTACATGTATTGGAATAGTTCGTAAAGGTAGTTCATCTTAATGGATCAGTTCAACATCTAAGATATAAAACTGTTACGAAGAAGAAAGCATTCTCTATATATGACATCAAATAATGTTCCTTTCAATTGTTACGTTATTAAGCTTGATGGCTCACTTTATGTACAAAAAGAAATCAAGAAAATACTGTATTTCATCCTTTTCAATATCAATAATTATCTTTTTCAGAAAAGATCAAGTACTTTTATAGTTTTTAAATGCCAGTCCTGTTGATTCAACATATGCACTAACAGGTATACATAAATACAGGAAAGAATAAGAACCCTACCAAAGCTGCAAGCGAACTGTTCTATCTTCAAGGTACATTGTCTTTGATAAGAAATCAATACCAATAGTAGCCTGCATTGTATGGGATATCAGCAAGAGCTCCAACATAGGAACAATGCCCATGTTAATATTGGGCTTAGAGAAGGTTAGAATATGTAAGCCCAATATAGGAACAATGTCCATGTTAATACACCATAGAGAAGGTTAGCATATAGAAGCTGGACATTCTATGACAAAGTTTTCCAATTAATATTGGGCTTACAACCACTCAAAAATTTTAAAGATCATCACATCAGAAAGCTAAGGTCTTATGTAGAATCACTATGTTAGCTACTTTATGTATGCTCTCAGAAGGCCAATTATTGTACCATCTCTAAAATAAGCTGATCTGAACATTTAATAAGCTGACATTACAATGGAACCTGTGGTTTTTGTATGCTTATCCTCTTAATCATATAACATGACCATTTACAAAGTCAAATTTCTTGAGTTCTCCAAATTCAAATCCTTAAATATTTCTCAAAATTTCTATTAATTTGGCATTGTATCCTTTTTTTTTTTTTCCGAGCAGTAAAAACAGCTAGTTGATCCACAAACACCTTAACTCTTCACATATTACTGATAGAACAGTGTATGATTGGTACATTTAAAAAAAAAAAAAAAAATCATCCTTTTCACCAAAATACTCCATACAACAAATTCAACCGCGAAAAAAAAAAACAAAGAAGGGAACTCAAGATCCAACCAACTACATTCACGCTTAAAGAAACAAAAGGAAAATCCGACGCACTTAAATGATCTCTCCTGTTGATTGTTGAAACCTCTACGACCTACTTTCTCCAGAGGACAAAAATATTTATTTCTGACGAAAAATTTAAGAAAAATGAATTGTTAGTAATGATATTCAGTCCGATCATCCGAACTCAACCTAAGCGATAGACTCATCGACACCTCAACGAGCATCAACCACTCGAATTGCATTAGTATGTTAACTCACATCTCTACCCGATTCAGGCACAATTTTTTGGCGTAAAATGCTTTTCAATCATTCACAAAAACATCGAAATGCATGCGAGTAACGAAAGCGGAATCGATAGATGTAGACCTGATAGGTAGTGTCGAATTTATCGTACATGAAACGGGTGATGATGCTGGTTTTTCCGACCGATTGATCTCCGAGAAACACCAGCTTGTACTTTGCTAGAGGTGATACCACCGCCATTACGTTAATTAGTTGTAGCTAGCTACTTTGAATCGCGCGGTTTGATTCTTTCGCTCTCACAGTACTCTCTCTGCGTTAGGAGAAGATCGATCAGATCTGGATCGGTGGAACGAGAGAGGAGAGAAGATTAAGGCGCAAAACGAGGAGAGAGAGGCACGTAGGAAGGAGAAGTAAACGATGAATACGCATGCTATGCTAGCTAGCTTTGAATTGCCATTTGCCAATGCATATACCGCGTACAAATGAAACCGCCAACCACCAAACACGATGATATACCGTTACGTATGCTAGCATGTGTGACTATATCTCTAATAATTAATTCTCTAAAATTTAATAACCAATGATATTACGGGGATTTTGTAATTCAGTGTTGAAAAAATAAAGAAGAATTTAAATTACATTTGTTGGCATAGAAAATTTGATAAATATAATTATTTTTATTAGTATATTTGAGTATATTTTAGATTATATTGATATTATATAGTTTGAATATAAACAACTCTTCAAATGAAGTTTATAACTTGACTTTGAATTATTCTCAAAAAAAAATAAAAAATAACTTGACTTTGAATTAATTAAAAACAAAATCACCATTTTGGTTCTTCATTATTATTATGAGTTATATGGTATAAGACTTTTCTTTTAATTTGTTGTGGCCCCTAACTTATTTAGTAAGTCATCAATTTTTTTTTTTTGAGTATTACTGACTCACTCTGTTATAATACAGTATCTGTTAGTAAGTCATCAATTTAATCCCTTATGTAATAAAGTTAGTAGATGACACTTGCGTTTGGGATTTCTTAGAATTTTTTTTTTGGGGTTCTTATTTCTTCATTCCTCTCAATTCCCCTCTATTCAATTGAATTATAATGTCTTCCAGCCATAATAAGGGATTGATGATGACTTATATAAAAATATCTTAAGAATCCCTAAACACACATCACCCAGTAGCTTTGCTATTAAAATGAATAAATTGACAATTTACTAAATAATTAAGGGACCATATTAAAAAAAATAAATTTTTGAAAGAGAGATCCAATATTGTACAATGTGGAATAATCGACAAACTAAAGATACTAATTTCTGTCGCTGAAAGAAAGACCAAGTGGATGAAACATAATTCTGGATTACGAGTTCGATTCTTGCCAATTAAGACTCTGGTCAAATCCTTGGGTTGCATGGAATATAATTTTCCTGGTATGATTTGTGAGTTTCTCTTGAAAGTGATGAAAATGCAGACATTAGAACACTACATTCTGTCATGATGGTTGAAATCGCCATCTAAGCCACAAAATATCCTCTTTGGCCAAATCCATCATTACATGGTTGTGTCCCTCCTGCTATAAGGACTTTGGCATAATATGGTGTTGTTAGAAAGCCAATATGCAATTTGAAAAGCCACCCAACAAACCTCTTAATGGCACATTTGCTCCAACCACAAACTCACCCATCATGCATTTACTCCTATGTGCCCTGCCTGACATACATTAACATTACAAATCATTCCCATCAGTGGCATATATGCAACGATGCTCTTGGAAGAACTGTTCCCCCGAGTGAAATTGACCTGCCGGGACTCAACTGATGTGAATATATCAGCGCAGTATCTAAAAAGATATTACGAATCGTTCCTATCATATATAGAATGTCTTGGATCTCAGGTATGAGGTAGAGATCGACAAGTCAGAATGAAGAAGTGCATCAAGTTGGATAGGTCAGAGAGCTTTGGGAGTGAGTCTGATCCCATCCAGGCCATTCTTTCCCCCCCTAAGTTCATCACATCAGCAGACAGCTTTGAGAGAAGAGAACAATCATGGTAATCATCACTAACAGATATAGGAATTCCATTCTCTTTTTTTCTGTCTTTTATGTTCATTTGCTCCTGTACTGTACTTTCATGTTCTCTTCTCAAACAACAATATAATATGCATTTCTGCAGGTATGCCAATTGTCAGATTCCAACTGATCTCTCCATTCAGGTTCAAGATGTCACTTTTCATGTTCACAAGGTATGAGCTATGTTGCTTCTTCATGTGTAATGACTAGATAGCCATACCATTCTTTAGAAAACTGCAGCACATAAAACATTATTACAATCCTAGTATGCCCAATTGTAATAATGGGTATTAAGTATTCCTGGGAAAATGCAAAAATGGGCAAAAACCAGCCCGTTCACAAAAATGAAAAGGTTTTAAAAATTAGACAAAAATAGGCAAAACTCATTTGACCCTTCTTATTTTGCCCATTTTTGTCATTTCATGTATTCCTACCCACAAAAGGCGAAATTCTCTTATCCAGTTATCCCTAGACCTCCATATCCTGGTCTCACAGGATACTAGAGGGATAAATTATGTTGATTTAGCGCGATATTAGGTGGGAGAACTGGTGCTTGGTGCTCACAAAGAACCTATCACACTATATGTTACTCTCACGTTGTAATTGTAAGGGTTTGATCCTGTGTCTTTGTTCACAATCTACTACTCAAAAACTAATTGAGTTACTCATGCCACATAAAGTGTCTCCATATACAATACTAAGTAGGCATAGGTGATTGTATCGGGTGCAGATCAACATCTTAGAATTTTCTTCTATTTTTGTCAAATGGGCATTAGTTTGTTTCCATCTCATCCATGCCTTCTTGAAACAGTTTCCACTGGTTTCAAAGTGTGGGTACCTAAGCCGAGTCGAATTCCAGCCTCCAAATCCAAATTCAGGCTACGACTACAAGATCGAAAAGTTCCCAGGTGGAGCAGACACATTCGAGATCATCCTTAAATTCTGCTACGGTCTCCAAATATGCCTGAACCCCAACAACGTAGCCGCGCTAAGATGCGCCTCAGAGTTTCTGGAGATGAACGAAGCACAGGAAGATGGAAACCTCATCTCCAAAGCAGAGGCTTTCTTCACATTCGTGGCCCTCTCATCCTGGAAAGACACCATCACTGTCCTCAAATCCTGCGAGCCCCTGTCTCCCTGGGCAGAGAATCTGCAGATTGTTCGAAGGTGCTGCGACTCCATTGCCTGGAAAATCTGTCAAGAAACTCGGTAAAATAGTTAATCTATCAGTCAATTTTAGCTTTTTGTGTTTGATTTTGTTAAAAAATAATATAAGTGTTTGGTTAATAACTTTTTGTAACTCCAAAATGCTAAAATTCAAAAAATTGTTTGAAATAATTTTTTCAATTAGCTTTTTAGAAAATTATACCAAACAACTATTAATTAACAGCTAATTTACGAAACACCTTTTTACCAATCATTATTGTGTGGACCATACTATCAAATAATGTACATTTAGTATAAAACTATTGTACATTTAGTATAAAAATAATGTATATTGTATTCAGGATCAAATAATGTACATTTAGTATAAAAATAATGTAGACTCAGTATAAAAATAATGGTACATTGCATTCAGGTGATGTATATTTTGTGTACTGAATGCACATTATATTGTATAATGTATATTCAGTACACAAATAATGTACATTTAGTATATTAAAAATGTACTTTTTGTTATGGTTCATACAGCATTATGTGGACCATGGTCCACACAATAATTTATCCTTTTCTACACCATTTAATGTTATCAACTAGTCATATCCTCTAATCCAATCAGCTAAGAGCTATAACTAACACAACCATTTACCAAACAGGACCGAAGAAACCATGAATGAAGTTGAAGAGAGCTGGTGGTTTGAAGATCTCGCGGTCCTGCGAATCGATCATTTCTTGAGGATCATAGCAGCAGTGAGGGCAAAGGGTATGAAAGGTGAAACCATAGGTTCATGTCTCATGTTCTATGGGGACAAGTGGCTTAGCATAAGCAGCATGGAGAATGAGATGAAAGGGAGAAATGAGTTGCAGTGGAATATCACGGTTGGAGTGAGGCAAGAAAGGGGGATTATTGGACAGAATAATAAGGAGCAGAGAATCATCATAGAGAGCCTTGTTAGTGCTTTGCCTCCCCAGAAAGAAGCAGTTTCTTGCAAGTTCCTTCTCAGGATGTTGAAATTGGCCATTCTTCATTCTGCATCACCAGCTCTAGTTTCAGAGCTTGAGAAGAGAGTGGGAATGGTTTTGGAGAATGCAAATGTCCATGATCTCTTGATTCCTAGCTATTTTGTAACAGACCAAGGAAATCCCATCAAGTAAGTATCTCTCAATTACAGTATTTTCTTATGGTGAATCTGAGTTTTGTGACAGTTTTACCCTGTTTGGTAAATGATTGTCAGAAGATATAACTAGTTGATATCATTTATTGTAAAAAGGTGTTTGGTAAATTAGCTGTTAGTTGATAGCTGTTTGGTATAATTTCTTTTATCAAAAAAGCTAATTGAAAAAGTTACTTTGAGCAACTTTTTGAATTTTAACATTTTGAGTTACAAAAAATTGATTAACTAAACACTTATATTGATTTTTTTACCAAGTCAAACAACTAATAGTGATCAAATAAGCTAAAATTTATAGCTAACTATTTTACCCAACAGGGTCGTGATTATCATTTCTCCACTATTAACTCCTTAAATTCGAATTTCTTACCCATTTTAGTCCTTTTTGCGAGTTTTTTGAACGCGCATCATCGGTAATCGATTTTTGTGATATTTCTAGTAATAGCTCTCGAGTATTATTTTATACAATTAGTTTGTCAACTTGAATTTTTATCACTTTTAGTCCTTCCGACAAATTTCTTATTAGTGCTTTTGTTTTTTTTTTTTTTGTTTTTTTAGAGTGGATAGAATATGGGCATATGGCCTAAATAATCAACATCTTTTGCATTTGTACTTATGGTTGGTTCAGTCAGAGTGAAGATCAGACAATGCACAACATAGATGTGGTACAAAGAATCTTGGAGTATTTCCTGATGTATGAACACCAGAGACTGCAACAACAAGAACAACAAAAAACCTCAACACTCAACATCAGCAAACTTGTGGACAACTACCTAGCAGAAATTGCAAGGGATCCCAATCTCTCCATAACCAGGTTTCAAGTCCTGGCTGAGTTCTTGCCTCGAAATGTGCGAACCTGCGACGACGGCCTCTACAGAGCCATCGACATCTACCTCAAGGTTAGTTTCTTGCTTCAGTTCGGAGCTCCACTCCCATTTCAAATCATACATCTCACATCTGTTGTAGACACATTACCGAACTACATAAATCTTATCTTTTTTGTTTGTTTGTGTTCTTATTCTCGTTAATCTCAACAAGATTCTGCCCTAATTTCTTTTTTTTCACAGAGCCATCCTTCCCTGTCAGAACACGATAGAAGAAGGCTATGCAAAGTCATTGACTGTGAGAAGCTGTCACTTGATGCATGCATGCATGCTGCCCAGAATGATAGATTGCCCCTAAGAATAGTGATCCAGGTAAAGTATTATGCATGTATCCCATTGTAGGATTTCATATTTTCATGGTAGATTTACAGTGGCAGAAAATGAGAAAAGAGAATATTTTTGAAATTATTTTTCCTTTTTGGGTGACGAGGGAAACTTGCACTTACTATTCCGGATAAATTCTGCTAACTTTAGCGGGTAAAGGACTACCAAGAAGACCAATAGGGCAGTAGGCCGCTCTTATTAGGAGTCGAACCTTCTGGTTACAAAGTCAACATCCTGACCAACTTGGTTGAGGTTGTCCCCAATTTTTTTGGGTGACGCTTAATACTATCAAAGTGGGCCGAAGCCCGCGGGCCAGCCCACAACTGTCCTGTGGTGGAACGGGTAGGGCTACAAAAAAGATGGTCAACAAAAGAGTGGAGCTAACGGGCCTGGCCCACTAATACCCGTCTGTAAATGACCACAAAGAGATAAACTAGGTTACGTCACCCATATCTGAAGGGCTCCAACCAAAAAGATTAATAGGCCGCCCCCAATGAGAATCGAACTTAATTGTAACATTGTGGTTATCAAGTCAATAGTTTGACCAACTTAGTTGGGTTCTCCTGTGTTTTTCAGATTCTGTTTGCAGAGCAAGTGAAGATGAGGGCTGCGATGCAGCAGAAAGGTCAAACGAGCAGCGATGATAACTCAGAGAAGGGAGAGAGTTGTTGGTCGTCTACCAAAAAAGAGGTGAAGTGCGTTAAAGAAGAACTGGATAAGTTAAAGGAACAAATGGAAGAGCTGCAGAAGGACTACTCTGATCTGCAAAAAGAATATGAGAAAGTGAATAAGCACAGTAAGAATTTTGCAATATGGGCAATTGGGTGGAAGAAGATTAAAAGGGCCACACTTTTTAATGGGAAGTTGGAGGTAGAAGAATCTGATGAAGCACAAAACCGAACCAATCATGGGCGCAGATCAAACCCCCGCCGTACGCAGTCTGTATCCTAGTATACATGTTTTTCACACAAAATACTATAGTAAAGGAATTCAGTTTGTACTGTGGTGTTTACCCTCATTAATTTTTTTCAGGCAAATTATTCTATGGACCCGAGTCTACCTTGCAAGGTGAACTCAGTTTTAGAATACACAATTTACATATTAAATGTTCACAATTCAAATTGTGAACATTCAGTATGTAAATGACACGGATCCGGGCCTAAATCCATGGTATAACGATTATTTTTTCAAGTCTTCAACTTTGGTGGGATCAGGGTCTACAGTGCACTGTGGATCCTAATTAATATATCATTATTGCATGGACCATGGTCGACACAACTATATGGACCATAAATCAAATAATGCACATTCAGTATAAAAATAATGTACATTTAGTATAAAAATAATGTACATCATATTCAGGGGATGTACATTATTTGTATACTGAATGTACATTATTTTGTATAATGTACACTCAGTACAAAAATAATATACATTCAGTATAAAAATAGTGTACATTCAGTACAAAAATAATATACATTTAGTACATTAAAAATGTACGTTTTGTTATGCTCCACACAATAATTTGCCCAGAATTTGACTTCTAAAATACATAATTCATATTTATAATGCACATAATTATATACTTTATATACTTATATACTTTATGAAGTCTTTTTTTTTTTTTGAAAACCAAAGCCACAAGTATATTAATTACTCAAAAGCAAATGCTGAATACAATCAGGGAAAGAAGAAAGCCAAATACGAGGACCAGACTGAGAAGCCGTAGCTCTTGCTAGCACATGAGCTAACGTATTCGCTGATCTAGAAATAAAATGAAACGAAACATCATCGAAGAAACGTTTCAGAGAAACACAGTCACGAACAATGCAACCAACATATGAATTGTTAGGCAAAGAGCTCTCCAATAGGTTGCAAACAAGCTGACAATCTGAGTACAACACCACCTTATGCCAACCACGATCCTTCGCCCAAGAGAGGGCCTCTTTAACCGCCATTGCCTCAGCAAGAATAGGGTCCCGAAGACTCCTCACTGAGCAATTTCGAGCAGCCAGGAACCCTTCATATTCATAATGCACAGAATTATATAGTCTATACTAAATAGATTTTTGAAATATTGTTATCCTGTTAGGATAGTGACTAAAGACTATGAGGCCCACAACATGAGCATTGGTCTAATGGAACCATCAGAGGGCCCATAGATTGCCTAAGTTGATTAGCTGAATCAAAAAATCCAACGACAACTCCTTAAATATAAAGTGACTGTGTTTAATGTTAATAAATTATGTAACAGTTAATATCTATTAAGGAACTAAAATAATGATGAAACTATGAAAGTGGAGATCTGGATCAAAAAAAAAGTGGAGATCTTATTACGAAAAGTTAAAAGGCAAATCTCCAACCAAATAAAGAGTATAAGATACCTAAAGGGTGACCGAGTAAATAACTTTTTTATAAAGATTTTTTTCTTTTTCATAATTGAACCATAAAATATATTTCATATCAATTAATTCATGATAAATTAAAAATTATCATGAAGAGGTTTTTTCGTCTCTGGAGATAAAAAGAGGTTCTTCGTCTCTGACTAGATATATGAAGGTGGGGAAAGAGATAGAGTAGCCTTCAATTATTTAGAGACTTAATTATAATTTTTTAATTGAATTATCAATTATTATTTTGTGTATAGTTTAATAGTCTATTTAAGCTATATTTAACTTTATATAGTGCGGTACAGCCGTTATAAACATTGTAGCATTACTGTTACAAACGTAATCATAGAAACCAGTATAACAATTACAAGTGCTATAATACATATTGTATTCCACTTGCAGCTAAATAATCACAAAATGAGAATTGGGCTAATGGACCCATCAGAGGGTCCAAGCTGATCCAAACCAAATCCGACAAATCACTAACAAGCTAAGCAAATGTAAAGTGATTGTATTTAATGTTAAACAATTATGTATCGGTTAATATGTATTAAGGAACTAAAACAATGATGAAAGTGGAGATTATATTTTGAAAAGTTAGGGAATCCAAAGAGTGGTTTTTTCAAAAGGAAAATTAGGAGGGAAATTTTTTACTGATAGTTTATTTTTTTTATTTTTTTTATTTTTGATTTTTTGAAATCCTACATTTGTGTAGGACTCATTGAATGGAAAAATAGGAAAAAAGAATTCGCAAATTGCATGTTCGTCGCACTGTCGCATGAATATGAGTATATTTAGAAATGAAAAATATTTTTTACTTCTGCAAAAATCACTCTTTTTTTTTTTTTGTTACTCTTTAACATGACAAGTTTTGTATGTTTTTTTTTTAAGATCTCAACTTATTAAAATTTGTCAAATTATGAAGTGACAAAAAATTGAATAACATTTATAAAAACATTTAGCATTTCATTATCTTTTAGAAATAAATTGTAAAAAATTGAGTATATGTGTAATAATTTTGAAACTAGAGTATTATAAACATGAATAATGAAAAACAGATATATATTTGTATGAAAATGTTAGCATATTTAAATGTATAAAAATATAATTTATTCTCCTTTTAAATTTTATATGCACATGAAAGTATGAAAGGGATCATTAATCTAATGCGTCAGAGATCACTCTATTATTATAATTATAATTATAATTATAATTATACCATCATTTCGCATTAATTTTTTTATTTAATTTTTCGTTCATTTAATAGGATATGTAACGAGAATATATATACATTCTGTAGTCAAAAGTCTTGTGGTCAAGCGACATAGTTATGACCCTCCCACCTGAGAGATTACATGTTCAATCTTCAATAGGGGCGGTAGCAGTATATATATGCATTCCGTTTTATAATTTTGCACAAAAATTATTGTCGGTCGAGATGTGAAAATGCCCCCGCAATAGTCGCAGTTTGCTATATATAGCGCCACCGACAGACTCAGGAACCGTCGGTGCCTTAATTTTTGTGAGTGATTGACCTCGACTGCCTCAAATGCAGTCTATCTCTGTTCCACATGCAATAACTAACAATCTCCACGCACTATTAGTGCGCGTACTGAACCTCCCACTTCGCCATGATCGCCACTCGCGCATTCGTATTTACTACGTATCAACATTTGAATTCTCGAGCTAATTAGCAAATAAATAAAATTAAGACAATCCATTTCATAAGAATAAAGTATTAAGAGTGGTCGAAACTCCAGTTTCCTTTGCACCCTTTATTAATACCATTTATAATAATAATAATAATAAATTACAATTTGCTAAAAAGATAATAAACAAAAATATAATAACTTGACCTTACATTTCTTTCTGGCCCTTCAAGTAAAAAGAATTATCACAAAAAATATATGTATTTAGTTCTTTTTCCCCTCCTCGCCACCTTCTTCCAAATAAGCTTTCTTCCTCCTTTCAGCCTGAGTCAACAAACAAATGAGTAGAAAACACGCGGCGTAAAGCGCGTGGACCCTCCAGCTAGTCTTAGGCGGTTGGCGCAACACCGCCCTATGGAACACCGCCATGTAGTAATGAAGCCCAACCGCAAAGCCCACGATGGTCTGGGCCAGCCCAATCATCCTCGTGGAGGGCCCAGTGTCGGTAGAGAAAACAAGCACAAGGTACATCAGGAGCATCAGGAGGTACAACACGTAAGCGAGGGTTTGGAGGAGCTGTATGCAAACGTAGGTGGACTGCGACGTAGCGTAGAAAAACTTGAGCGGCTCGAGCCCTGTGACGAGCGAGGAGAGGCAGAGGATGGAGAAGTAAATGGCGAGGTAAATCTGGACGAAAATGAGGAGTTTTTGGAGGGAGAAATAGGCTTTGAAGCGGTTGAAGATGAGGGAGACGAAGATGAGAGGGATGAAGATGAAGGCGAAGGAGATGAAAGAGGCGACTGTGGGGGCGTATTTGTTGCCCACTAAGGGTTTGAAGTTATTGGTGATTTGTTTGTTGGCTCTGTTGAGGTAAACTTTTGAGGTTTTGGAGATTCTCTCCAAATCCGGCAAAAGCGTTTGCTGGAATTTGGACGGCATTTCTCTGAATTCGGAAATCAAGTCGTCTTGTTCATCGTCAATCCAGTAGGGTTTGGTGGTTTTCTTGGTGGATTGTGATTTGGGGTCTTGGATTTTGGTCAATTCCTTCTTTTCTAGCTCGGATTTGGGCTTTTCTTTTGCTTGAACAGCAGCATTACTGGTTTTGTTCTTGGAAGAAGAAGAAGAAGAGGAGGAAGAGCTAAGCTTGGTTAGATCTGAGGATTTCTTGGTGGTTTTGGTTGAATTTGAGGCTTTCAATTTCAATGAATTGGAGGTAGAATTCAGCTTCTTGAACTGATTCTTCTGGGAAACCTTAGAAGACTCTGAAATAGGTTTTAGAAGCTTGGTTTTGTTCTTAAGGGAGAGTGAAGAAGAAGAAAGCTTGAGTTTGGTCTGGTTTTTGGCTGATCCAAACCCAGACCCAGTCTTAAGAACCTTATTAGTTAGGTTCTTGGGTAATCCAAACCCAGACCCAGACTTGAGAATCTTAGTTTGGTTCTTGGGAGAGGAAGAAGTACTAGGTTTAAGGATCTTGGTTTTGTTCTTGGGAGAAAGCGAGGAGTTTGGAGTGGTTTTTTTCTTGATCTTGAAAGCTGCAGGGTGGTGATCTTCATTATTATCATCCTCATCAACCTCCAATATTCTTCTTACAGTACTGAATTCAGTGCTGCTATAACAATGGACCTGAGAAAGGAATGAGAGCAGAAGAAGGAGAAGTACTGACAGTACCTTAAAGAGGCCTCTGGTTGGAGGGAGTGGAGCCATTTGTACAGTTTTTGGTGAAGATCCAAGATGTAAATGAGAGATTTAAAAGGGTGGGTGTGTGAATTAGATGTGATGATATTATTTAGGTGAGAGAGAGGTGGCAGTGGCAGTGGCAGAGCAGCATTAAAAGGAGGGAAGATGGATAGCCATAGCCATGTTGGATGGGGAGTGTGTGAAAGGAAGGGAATTGAAGGTGGACTTTAATGTGAAATTCTACGAGTAGCTTGTAGTTTGATGACACATTGTATTTGTGCCTCTCTTAAATTGAAGGTTACTGGTTTAAATTTTAATGAGGACATTGACTCTTTGTACTTTAATAAATTGAGAAAGTATGTATAAACAGATCTGTAAAAGTCAAGACCTTGTAGTTCAGTGGCACCCAGTCCCACCTATATGAAAAAGGGTGAGTTCAAACCTTAGTGTGGTAATATTGACTCTTTGTTTTTCGATTAAAAAAATAATTATGAACAAATATTGCATTTTAACAGAATCAACAGTACTAAAAAAAATTGTGAAAAAAATATCAGTGAAGTGGGGTGCTGAAAGGGACAGCATTTTAATACTCCACAGTAGCAAAAGTAGGAAGGGGTTTCCCCTTTCCTTTGATTCTTTTTCGGTGTTCTTGTCCCTGCAACCTCCAAATCAACGCACAGGAGAACGCGGCGCTGCTACTAATAATTTGCAGTATTTATTATTCTAGATCTTGAACAAAAGCATTAATATTGATTGGATCTAATCTACTTTTTAACCCATCATAAAGTACAAAGTTATTAAAATTCGAGTAATTTCATCTAAAATCTAACGCCTACATTGTATTAGAAAAATTCGAGTAATTTTATTTTAAATCTAACACCTAACCACTAAGATTACTAAAATATCGATAAAAATATTTAAAATCATCACAATTTTATAAAGTTAAACTTAATTTTAGTGGGAGATTAATAATGAACAATTAATGAGTAAAAATACAGGTTTTCCGCTTTTAATTAACTTATTTAAAGTGAAAACCAAAGAAAACATGAGCACATGCAAATATAGTAAATTTAACCTGAACTTTTTAAAACAGCTTTAAACCAGATTGACAGAGTAGCAGATTTCCTTTCTCTTTCCTGTTTTGTCACTACAAACCCAAAACCAGATACAATAAAACGCGGTGTTGGAAGGCGGAAGCAATACTTTGCAATATTTATTATTAGGCAAAATTAAAGGCTTTTAATTTGTCGATATTCAATCTATAAAGTGGTAACCAAAAACATGAAAACAACCTTAATTTCTACGGAGTATTTGTTTTAAAACATTATGATTGGTTTGTATTTTTTACATACACGTTTCTTCAACTAGTCAATAGCAATCACATATTGAAACTAATTTTATTATTATATAATCAGTGAAGTTTGAAGAAACCCTTGGCTTCTCATCCACAATCCATTTGTACACTTCAAATATTATAGTTATAGTTATATTGCTTATAATATATTTTTCTAAAATTAAGTGTCAATTATTATGTAGTGTGATGACACATCTGTTACATTTCTAAATGAATAGTCATTGAATTGAATTCCAGTCTAGAAATATATACTATATTGTAAAAAATAAGTATTTTTTAAAAAACCATTAATAAGGTAGGTATGAGTGTGAAGTACGTGGGATTGAAGGCTTCAATGTCCCGTGACAAGTGATCCGATTAAGCCGTTGATTTTGGCTGCAAAGATTAAGGTTGGTAAAAGTACAAGAAAGAATGTGCCACTTTTATGTATGCAGTATACTAAATATACTATAATACTGTAGTATACTATAATTTGTTAGTCTTCACTTAAATTTTATATTAAGTAATCTCGTTGACTTGATGCATCATTCGACTTGTGACTTATTTTGTAAATGCAAGCATGTTTTAATTAGTGACTCCAATATTGTTACCTAGCTTGATTAGCGTGAGTGATCGTACACTTTTGTCTCTCAAGCGAGGTCAGGAATTCGAACCCCTATCTTGTATGGAAATTTGTTTCAAAACGTTTTTAGAAGTTCTTGTAACTTAATAATAATAATAATAATAATAATAATAATTATTATTATTATTAACAACTGTGTTTGAAATGTGAAAACATTTTCTTGAAAATTTGTGTGCATCTTAGATTTTATTATTAAAATTTATATTTAGATCCTTACAAATTAAAAAAAAGTGAGTCGGTCCGGAATAAAATAAAGACATATGTAAAGAAATATATTCCAAGATCTATGTTCTGGCATTCATAATATAAATGCTTTATGAGTGAAAGACCAAAGTTGAATTTGTTGACTTCGGTATACGTACCAATTAAGTCCCAACATCAACATGGAGTAGTTTATTCAAATAAAATTTATTATTATTATTATTTATTTCACTTTGGTCCATGGAGGGTAGATCTACTATGACTTGAGAATGGGCGTCTATTTCTATCCCATCATGCCATAAAATGCTTGAGCAGTTGAGGCTATAGACGTTCAATCCTCGTTAGCATCTTTGACAAATATGGTTGCAATCATGGACGTTACGTAAATCCAGACAACTCGTGAATTATTTAATCATGATTAGATCAAGGTCGTTGACTTTGTATATGCTATCACACTTCAATTCTCTACTTCACTTGTAGTTCTATGATATTTACTCTGTATTTTTACCCAATTACTTTTACTTTCTAATGTGATAATTGATGATTAGTTATTTTCATTTTGTGAGTCACAATAAAAATGTCAACATCAAAATTTCGTGAGAGGAAGTAAAAGTTGAAAGTAGAATTTGAGAGTATGAGTAGTATTTTCCATTTGTATTTTTTTATCTGAGAGCTCAAGATTGAACAAATTATCTCTTTGATATTTGATATAATTTGTTTAATAATTTCATTATTTTAAGGAACATTTTTAAAGATTAAACTTAAAACTTTATTAAAATCCTTTGGACTCATAATTATAGGGTTAATTTTATCATGGACTAATGTCGTACATGAAAATAGTATTGTAAGTAAATATAATGAAAAATTAAGGTATATACAAATAATATTGTAGGTAGAATAGTTTCGGATTTAGTCATTTGACTATCACTCATTTACAATTGTAGTCATTGATTTTTAAAATTAATAAATTTAGTCATGTAGTATCAAATCATTTCCAATTGTAATCCATTGTAAAGTTCTTTCTGTGTAAACAGTTAATATCGATAGTGAAATTAGGGCTATTAAAATAAGAAAACTAGGGTTTTAGTTCCTATATGTGAGAAACAATTGACGCAATGGTTACGACTTTACAATTTTACCCTCAACAAAAAGTGAAATCTATTGTCCTAAAGGCCCTCACACCCCAACTTGACATAATAGATGGTGGGTAAATCATGATAATTTAGCGACCTCTTAACTGGGAGGACAAGTATTGGCTGGTGGTCACAAAAAATTCACCATATTAGATCTAATTCCCACACTACAACGGTCAGGTCTTAATCCTACAATTCTCGCATTATATGAGTAATATAGAAGTGACTATTATGAGGGATTTCATTTTGAACCTATACGAATATATGAGAGGGGTGGGTGCTGGATGGGCCAAGGGATATGCTCCACCCCTCCCCAATCCCCATTGCCATCAATGCACTGTAAGTATAATTAAGTATACAATACTAGTGGGCAAGTATTATATAATTCTAGAATGAATATGAATAGTTCAATAACAATGTATGCAGACTATATATATAGGTATCCGCGTTAAGACATGACATATATAATAAATTGATACGATTAAGTTATAATAAAGACAAAACCAAAAACACAAAATGTGGAATTCTATAATTTGGCTTATCGTTCCTTAAACAAAATAATGTATGTTTGGGCTGACCAAGGTACCAATGGGTGGATAGATGTTTCTTTGGATGCTTTTTATTTATTTATTTGTTTGTTATTTATTATTTATTTAAAATTGAATCTTTGAAGAGATAAAGCTATAGTTTGATTAGTTTCATCACTGTTTGAACAATGGCCTATGAATATTCTCATCTTATTTGTTAAAAGTTATCATTAAGCGGCAAATTACAGCTGTGTGAACCACGATTTAAAATGACATCGTTGAATTTTATAAATTAGAATAATGTACTTTATGTGTTAGAATAATGAAACTTCTAAAATAAGATAATATATTTTATGAGTTAGAATAATGTACATTATGCTTTAGAGTAATGTACATTATGAATTATAAAAATGTATGTTGCAGTGCATCGCGTAAAAAAGAAAATTACGCCAAACAATGTCGTTTTTGGACCGTGATTTACACAGGACCATAACTATTGCATTAAGGCTATGGTCATGTTAGCTTACATATGATAAAGGATCCATCTCATGACTCATGAGGCTAGACTATATATGACCCTTTGAAAGGGAGATATGTTGTCCATTCTAATTTATGGATCTCAACCTAACAAATACTCCATAATTATTATTTGTACCTTCTTTAGATATTTAGCCAGAAAATTCGATATGATAGTGTTATCAGTTACTCCGTATAATATTGTGTGTTTTATAAAATTGTATTTGTATTTTGTCAAAAATAAATATAAAAAATATAATTTTAATGATAAGCAAATGGAAATGTTTAGGCATAAGATTAAAAACACAATATTAGAACAAAAAATGCAATATCATGCCAAAGACCTTGTGATTTGGTGGCACCCAATTGCACCCTCACATGGGAGGAGTGGGTTCGAGTATCAGTAAAGTTGATATACTGCTGTAAACGATCAAAATGACCACTTTGAAATTCCATCCCGAAAACAGTTAGTAAATGTTCTAAAATATCACAACTGAAGATGTTGAGATGTGACAAACAGGGAAACACAACAACGTTTGGGCACAAAACATCAAAACTCATCAGATGATGTTCTTGTTTTCTTTCTCGTTCCAGATGATGTTCTTGTTTTCTTTCTCGTTCCGTTGAGCAACCGTTAGCTCAAAAGCAACACAATGCATAGTACAAAAGGGTAATTGATATAACATGAAGAAGTTCAACACAAAATTCAAACAATGTACCAAAAAGACACAAATGTGAACAGGACAGCCACAAGATTCCCAGGGACCATAAGATTTCTGTATCTTAGGATTTTCTCTGGAGAAAAACAAAGACAAGTTTCCATGGTTTCTTAGCTAAATTTCTGTCTGGCCATAACAGAATAAAATCAATATTCATAGCTCGAGGAACAAAAGAAATTCGTATAGTTAGAATCTGATAAAAAGCATATATTGTCACTATACTCTTTCTGCATCTTTCTCGTCACGAAATTGTCATAGTATATAGTCATATTTTCCCCCTTTGTAGCATAAAGGGTATCAATTTACATATAAACACGAGAAACTAAAGAGTTTAGGAAGAGTAACGAACCTCATTGCCCGATCAAGCAAGCGTGAATTTGAACATAGATATCACCGTGCTTCGATATACCCTGTAATGTATATATGTCAGACTATAAATGTAATTGAAAGCGATCTATAAAATGTGCTTAAGTCCACCAGATCATATGTCTATCTGCCGGAATCAGAAGACTCCAGTTGACGGGGAAGAAGCCTTTTCTCGTCATTCTCATCAAAATCGAAGCTTTCGTCTCCTTCATAATCTAAACTAATCACGGTTTGCTCTTTTATTTGCAGCCCATCGGATTCTAAAGCCCGAAGTTCAGTACATTCTTCTCTTGCAGCAGTGTAGCTTGCTTCGATGTGCTCCATCTCGGACTGTATCAACGCATCCATTCTAGCCCGTTCCCTATCCCGTGGGTATGTACAATAGAGAAAGGAATAGAAGAAACAACATATCGCCATCGGGATACCTATTGCAGTGTAAAGCGCCTTGGCAAGCGATGCAGCATTCTCTCGATCTGTTTCTATTTCCTGCGAGTTCGTCAATCCCTTTGGAACTGGCTTGAAACCATAGAAATGCTGCGCCAAAACCCCAACCACCGGGGGAGCAAAGGATGCTAAAATTGATTCGAAAGATCTATCCAACGCATAGATGCTCGTTCGAGCTCTCTCAGGAACTATCTCAGCAAATATTGGACTGTACATATACCAAGAGTGAATTCTTAGCTTATTGTACATGTTATTCTAAATAAACATTATACCAAACTACTTAATTGTACCAAAGAGACCCTTTTTTGGTACAAGAATGTAAATTAACCTAGTTTCCTATTAGCAGAATATACAAAAAAGGGAAAACACATTAGCAGAATACATGAAATAGCTTAATGAGGGTACGAGAGGCCTACTTGTTAGTTGCTGGACCGTTCCAAGAAATGGTAAATCCCATGATGAAGAAGACTAAACCGTGTGTCAATGTCGTGGAAGGGTCATCCCGCAAAACCAACAGCAAAATTGCAGCCAACGGGATGGCTGAGCCCGAGCTAATTTGTGAAAGAATTATTCTTCCACCATTTGGAAAGCGTTTAGCGAGGACATCTCCCATCTTTCCTCCAAACAAACCCCCGAGGGATCCAGCAACATTAAACAGAGTCCAAATTAGGGCTGTTTTCTTGTGAGAGAACCCGATAAGCTCCAACCACATCGGGGCAAACGACAAAGACGACCAGGGGAACGAACCCGAGACCCCTTGTGCAACTAATATTTGAAAAGATGGCACTCTTAAAACCGCTTTAGCTTCTCTAATCAGTTCCATCACATCAGCCCGGAAGGGCTTATCTCGAGGCTGATCTTTCTTGTTCCCATCACTGTCAAAAAAGCGGGGATCATTCGCAAACAGACACACCAAAATACCAACAACGATACTTATTAATCCGACTAAATGGAAGGCAATTCTCCAGCCGGGTATACCCAAGAATGTCGTCTCCGCTATTAACACCGATAAAAGTCCACCAATGATGGCACCGAGGTTCCCAGTTAACTGTAGCCATCCAAAAGCCGTGCCACGGTTGCTGTTGTCAGTCGAATCAGCAACAAGAGATTGAATTGCTGGTGTTACTATTGCAAGCCCTATTCCATTCAAACCTCTAGAAATTGCAACCTATTAAACGACATAAATATATGAAATTATGAAGGTACTTTCATGAACACTAACATTTATTCTAGGCATCATCATTTCACTAGTTAAGGATGTCAAAGCTGAAAGTGATTAAAACTTGATACTGTTTCCCCTCTGTTCTTGGAACAAAGCTTACTGCTTTCCACTGGGAAATCTATAATCTCAATAAGTCTGTACTGCCCATTCATTTAGTCTAAACATGTAATAAAACAAAGTGATAGGATCAAGAGCTTATCACCACGCCAAAAGCTATAGCTAGTAGTGAATGTGCTACTTTATAAGAACGCTTACAACTATGCCAAAAGCTATAATTAATAGCGACGTAACTTTATTTCCTTATACCGCCACATATTTTCGAAACATTGGTGTTGGAGCCTCTGCCCAACAGTTCCCCCACTTAGGCCTTTATTGGCGTCCGCCCAACAATTTCCCCCACTGGCCTTTACCGACTTCCGCCCAATAATTCCCCGATTCCCAACACCATGCCATTTAACATCCTGACTATTATTTTTTTACACTTTTGATTTTTTCATGACTTTTACTAGACTTTTCCTTAGTAAGGGCATTTTTGTATTTCATTTTTTTTTTTGATTTTAACTGGTTTAATTGATTTAGGACTTTACTAAATACCCGTTGAAAAATATAATTACTAAAAATTAGAGATTACCTAAAATCCTAAATCAATTATACCGATTGAAACCGAAAAAATAACAAAAAAAGAATATAGGAAGACAAAAATACCCTTACTAAACATATGAAAAGTCATCCGAAAAACTAAAAGTATCCAAAAAAAAAAAATAATCAAAACGATAGTCTAAAACTAAATTTAAAATTGCCAAAGACTCCTGTGAAATTAACTCTATATGGGTTTAGGGTGATGGACCTCAGCGAAAGTGGAGGAAATGGCGACGAGAAAGGTGGCGGCGGCCCATAGAAAAGCACCGAGAGCGATGACGTGGGCCCGGTTGTGGCGGGCGGCGAGGTAGGCGGCGAGCGGGTAGCAAGCGGATTGGACTATGGATCTGAAGAGCGTGAGGGAGCCCAATCCGGTGGGGTCGGTATGCAGGGCCGCTCCGACCTCCTTGTACACTCCCGGCAGCAACGACTCGTCGGCGCGCTCCATTATTCCGGCGAAGTTGACCAGGACCAAAGTCAACGACTCTGATCTCATCTCCTTAAGCAGCTTCTCCATCGTTTCCGGTGGGGGATAATAGCTAGCAAGGTTGACTAGAGAGCAGACACTTTTTGTTTTGGTCTGAAAATGGATATGTGGGCCCAGATGTAATACGTGTCACGCTTTGGGTACTGAATACTGCCACGTTGACAACTTTGACTAAATCTGATGTGTATTCTTGCTTTTTGTGGAAGTAAAGTGCAATAGAGGAGCTGAGGCATATCCATTGTTGATGTCAAATGTATATTACTCCTTCCATTACATTCCATTTTGTTTGTCTCCAATTAAGAGATTTGACTGAAATTATTTTTTAATTTTATATAATATTAAATTTAGTATTAATATATAAAATTTATATATTTAGAAATTATAAATTAAAAGTACTATTAAACGCAAAAAATAAAATTTAAAAATATTTAAAATTATTAAAGAAAATAAACAATGAAAAAAATTGGTTTAATTAATAAATATTAAAAAGAAGAGGTAAAATGATACAGAGGGAATTCTATGGCAAAAATTTTTTCTTCAAAAATCCAGCCAAAAAATTCTATTGGGATGCTGGAAAATATCAAAATAACGTAAACCACTTGGCTACGGTTCCCATGGATGGGCATTCGTTTAAGTTTGACGCACGAAATTTCAAAGATGGCTTAAAAGTATATAAAGGTTGGCTATCATATATATTCATATATAATTTTTTTTAGGAAGTAGAAATTTATTATCATGTTTGATGGGATACTTAGATGAGGACTACGTGAGACAAATTTATAGGCTATCATGTTTGAATTTGTTGATAATTTTTTTTGATTAACCTAATCGACAATCACTATCTGATGACGTGTTACAAATTACATCTACTACAATAAGAAAATTCAGTGCGACATGCTCAATCAAGAAAGTGTGGACAAGAATTAAACTCGTGATTTTTAGTATAAGAATAATGTTACACCAATTCAATCACCTCTTTGGAACAATTTTTTTGATAATTTTTTGAATATATTATCAGTTGGTATGTATTGATACATTGAACCATGTTCTAGAATATATTCACACACTGTAAACTGCAGACTACTATAGTAAGTCTAATAATATATATAATGCAATTGCGATACAAACTCTATATGTACCGATAGTGATAGATGGCGTTTTGATACAAACTCTATATGTGAATTTGTCACTATATATATGTGTGTATCCCTGCGTAGTTCATCACATTACAATCATATATCCGGCTAAATATTCAGTGAGCAAAGTTTATATATAAAAATTAGATGGCAGATAATGAAAATAAGAGTGGAGATGGAAGGTGGTCACTTAAGGGCATGAATGCGCTAGTAACCGGTGGCACTCGAGGCATAGGGTATGTATGTAATTTAACATAATATAATTATAAAAATTCAAGCTTTCATCTTTGGTATATATATACATTTTTTTGGGGGTGTTTTCCTAATTTAATTTCTGTGCACAATTTAGGTATGCTATAGTAGAGGAATTAGTAAGTTTTGGGGCGACGGTCTACACGTGTTCGCGTAAGCAAGAGGACCTCGATAAATGCTTTTTAGAATGGAAGAATAAAGGATACAAAGTAATGGGTTCAGTATGTGATTTGTCATCCAGACCTCAACGCGAACAGCTAATTGAGAAAGTTGCTGATTGTTTTGATGGAAAGCTTCACATTCTTGTAAGTTTATATATCTAATTTAAGAACGCTGTAGGAAGAATTAAAACCAATATCTCGTCTCAAAATAAGTTGTCGAGTGGGTGAATCATAATTATCATACCAAAAAATCACGAGTCTGATTTTTGTTAATAACTTAATACTCTTTTGATCAAGTTTGTCGCATATGTCTTCCTAGTGCAGTTTACTTCTCCTGTGTAATTTGCGGGTTATTACAATACATGTCTTAAATAGTGGATGGGTTTTGGTTTTACTTTAGGTGAATAATGCTGGAACAACTATTACAAAGCAAGCTACAGATTTCAATGCCGAGGATTACTCAGTGATAATGAATACTAATTTTGAGGCATCCTACCACCTCTCTCAACTTTCACACCCTCTTCTAAAGGCAACCGGACATGGAAGCATTGTGTTTATCTCTTCTGTTGCTGGGCTTTTGGCAGTGCCTTTTAACTCTCTCTACTCTGGATCCAAAGGTAATTAATTGAGCCTCATTTGCCAGCTACCATGTAGCGTGATTTCATCCCGCTTTGAAAAAGTATAGAACAAATACTATCTTGTTAAAAATCATACCTATGATTACATCGTAGTTGGCAAAATAGATATTTATTTAATTATGCAATGTGTGATGTTTACTAGTACTTACTATTATATTGTTTGTATTTTGATGTGAATGTAGCGGCAATAAATCAAGTGACAAAAAATTTAGCATGCGAGTGGGCAAAAGATGGTATTCGTGTTAATGCTGTGGCTCCATGGATCATCGAGACTACACTTAGTGCTACAGTGAATGTAACAAATTAAATTAAATTATTTTTCTCATTTAAATAATATCTATATATCTAACGTGGAGGGTGTGGTTGAGTGGAAGGAACTCATTCACCCTTAACCAAAGGTCAAGGCTTTGGGTATGGTGCAGCCTTAAATCTCCAGACCAATTCGGCGAGGGGATTGGAAACCTGGGCTACACTCAAATAAAATATCTATCTATCTATATTAAATGTGTGTATGGTTAATTGTTTAGTGAATTAAAGTGTTGTTTGTTTTGAATAAATGATGGCGGCACAGACAGCATTTAAGGCAGGAGAAGTAGAGGGCGTAATAGAAAGAACTCCAATAAGCAGGGCAGGAAAGCCTAATGAAGTTTCATCACTTGTTGCCTACTTGTGTTTACCAGCTGCTTCTTGGATCACTGGACAAATCATCAATGTGGATGGGGGCAAAACTGCCAATGGCTTTTGATTATATATTATTATATTGCTCTTCTCTTAGCATACAATAAGTCAATAACGTAATAATATATGCTTATGTGTGTGTATTTCAGTCACACATTGTAGGCTAGGGTGTTTAATTATATATTATAATTTGAATCTTATTCAATAATAATCTAAAGAATGGTTTTGTTCAAATAGTATAACTTAATAGATAAATCTAGAAAAAATAGTCCGTGTACTACGAACATGGAGTATAACTCTCGATCACCAAGTGTTTACTTTTTATTGAATGAAGAAAACAACATGAACAAAAATATAACCCACCCCTTTTATTAATCAATAAAAAAAGGGCTTGAATTAGATCATCCTTGAATTGAGAACAGATAACATATATAGTATGTCTTTCCTTAACCATTCCTCAGTGCCTTCTGTACTTTCCTAGCTACTATGATTGAGCGACAGAAGTGGAGGTGGGTAACCATATAAAACTTGCAGAAAGGGAGTAGTTTGTATGTAGATCGTGAATTATGGTAATCTCTATGGTACCAATTACAGTAATTTAGCCCACGTATCAAAAGAGGGCAAATTTTACTGTGGACCACGGTCTATGTAGCTCATGGTATATATATAACGGATCAGGTGAAAAGATTGTCTTAGTGAAAAATAGAGTTTAATCTCATCCATTGATTCAGTCCAGATAAGGGTTAAAATGGAGATATTTAAAAAAAAATAAACGCGATGACATTATAATAATTTTGTGTAAGTTAATTTTTTTTTTCTTTCAGAGCATTTTTTCCCTTTCTTGCAAAGCACAATGTTATACCCTTCAGAGTACAATGTTGTGCCTTCCAGAGTATATATATGATGTGCCTTTCAGAGCACATTGTTGAGCCTTCTAGAATACATCACCTAATATTAATTAAGACAAATCACGTTTGCATAGTAGTGTGTCTGTTTGTCTCTGTGTGTGTTTTTTCTCATATAAGGAAAATTGAATATTGAACCATAAATATTAAATTAATTCTAAATCATTAACCTACTGTACTACTAACTACTACTATTGATCCAAATAAAATTTATAAATATTAATTGATATATAGTTGGTGAAATTTGTAAGATATAATATTTTATGTGATATATATATATATATATATATATATATATATATATATATATATAGTTCTCCAACGCAGTTCATCACAATATATAATATCATCCGACTAAATATATATTCAATTCAGAGAGTTCATACAAATTAAATGGCAGATATTGGAAATAAGAGCAGAGATGGAAGGTGGTCTCTTAAGGGCATGAATGCCCTAGTAACCGGAGGCACCCAAGGCATTGGGTATGTATATAATTAAACACTTGCATGACATCTATGCAAGAAATTTTACAAATATAATATGGTTTAATTTCTATATGCTTATTAATTTTTATATTTGTACGTACTAGGTATGCTATAGTGGAGGAATTGGCCAGTTTTGGGGCGACCATCTATACATGCACACTTCGTCAGGAGGATCTCAATAAATGCTTACATGAATGGAAGATTAAGGGTTACAAAGTAACTGGTTCAGTAAGATTAAGGATTACAAAGTAACTGGTTCAGTATGTGACTTATCATCCAGGTCCGAAACCCAACAACTTATGGAGAAAGTTGCAAATTATTTTAATGGGAAGCTCCACATTCTTGTAAGTTTCAATATGGAAGAGTTAAAACCAATGCCCAAACCATTTCGGTTTTATTTGTACACAAAAGGAGAAATTTCCCCGCCCCAAGGCCCTTATACCCGATCCACAATATGATAGTAGAGAGTTAAATACGACGATTTAGTGATCCAATAGGTGTCAGGACCAGTGCTCATGCACACAAGAAGCCACCACATTGAGTGAAACTCTTACACTGCAACTTTTGGGACTCGATGTTAGTTGTGTCTTTATCTAGAATTTAACATTTTTGTTTTACTTTAGGTGAATAATGCTGCAACAGTTATTACAAAGCAAATTACTGATTTCACTGCGGAGGATTACTCAGTGATTATGAGTACTAATTTTGAGGCACCCTACCACCTTTCTCAACTTTCACACCCTCTTCTAAAGGCAACTGGACAGGGAAGCATTGTGTTTGTCTCTTCTATTTCTGGGCAGTATGGGGTGCCTTATGTTTCTCTCTACTCTGGATCCAAAGGTAATTCAATACTATACTCATCTAAGGAAACTTCTCATTTACTATATATAAAGGATAATGATCCAAATATTCTCTATTTGAATATATATGTTGTTCCCAAACTCATATTTTAACCTTTCCCCCTCCAAATATTATTTGTAACTTAAATAAGGTATAAACTTTTAAATAAGCTTTGTCAAACACACTGTTGCCAAACACTCTCATGGAGTTTGTTTGGTAATTAGCGAATAACTAATAACTAATCGTATTAGTGAATTACTTATAATTGATCATTTTAGCTATTTTCACAAGGTGATAATATGAGCGATTTATAGAAAAGTGTTTGGCAAATTAACTATTTACTGTTAGTGAATAACGTGTAAAATGATTATAAGGATATGAGTCTATTTAGGGATGGAAAGGGGGCAAGGTGAGATTTTTTTATTTTTTATTTTTGTTAGTGTAGCCTAGTATATATGTCTCATAACTTCTTCATGTAACCCAATGGGGTAGCTCGAGTGGCAAGTGAGCTCTCTTTGTGGGGAGAACCCGGGTTCAATTCCCACAAGTGACGATTCCCCCTGGGCATAGCTTCTGTGCCTCTCGCAGCGAACATGGGTGGACCCCGGACCGTTAAACGGACGGAGAGAAAGACCCTGTAAATTTACCAAAAAAAAAGGAAAAAAACTTCTTCATGTTTCAGGATATGCAGTTTTAAAAGGGGCGAATACCTCACAATTTGAACATTTGAATTATCTTGGCTCCTTATGAAATGATAGTGTCCAAAAGCTATGATTTTTCTCATTTTTTGCTTATTTCCGTTTGAATTATTATTTATTGTTTTAAATATTTTTTATTTTTATTATTAATATAATGTAATAATAATAATGGTTTGACATAAAAAATTAAATTTAAATAAAAAATACTCCATAATAAAATAAGTATCACAACAACTAACAAAATATTATGAAGCCAAATACCTCACAATTTGAATATTATGAAGCCAAAAACCTTGTGGTCTAGTGGCACCCGGTGTCCTAGTTTACACTCCCACATGAATGATGGGAGTGGGTTGACTCCTTGTACTCTGATTCAGTAGCTTGAGAAAGTAGAGAAAAAAAAAACAGCTATTACGAATAAATTAAACTTTAATTTTAAAAATAAAATACAAGCCACTGTTCCACTAATGTAAAATAGTTATTCTAGGTAATTTTTCTATTTCTAGCTTATTAGTATCCCTAAGCTAAGCCAAAAAATCATTACCAAACATTTATTTTAATTGATCAATTAAAGTTAGTCAAACAAGCTGTTTACTAAACACCTTCTAGCTATATATAGTTTATATTTTGGTATGATTACAAGCGCAATAAATAGTGTGACAAAGTGTATGGCGTGCGAGTGGGCAAAAGATGGTATTCGTGTTAATGCCGTGGCTCCATGGATAATCGACACTCCACTTAAGGATTCAGCTGAGGTGAGAAATTAAGTTATTTTCTCCATTTTTTAATTTAATTTCTTGGTTAAGTGTATTTAATTGGTGGTTAATTATTTATTGAAATTGTTGTTTGTTTTGAATTATAGGTGCATCCAGCTTTTAAAGTAGTAGTAGAGAGGGCAATAGAAAGAACTCCAATTAGCAGGCTTGGAAAGCCTAATGAAGTCTCATCAGTTGTTGCCTTTCTGTGTTTACCAGCTGCTTCTTGGCTCACTGGACAAATCATCACTTTGGATGGGGGCAAAACTGCCTATGGCCTTTAATCGTCCACTTTCACCACCCAATAATGGCGATATGTCCATATGTTCTGTCAGACCAGAATGTGGAAACCCTTGGGGTTGAGGATTCAACCTTTTTGGGAAGAAATAATGACGATATTTATAGGTGTCATTTATTCTTAGGTGCCGTTTACTAAATAAATGTTGTATTTGAGTGTACCAATAATGTATTTTGCTTTGGCTTCAAAGCATGATGTTTATCTATCTCATTTGCTTTCGACAACAATACCTCAAATTTCTTTCTATTGTGGAACCAAAGGTAGTTCATTATGGGAGCGCAGCTTTATCTATTTACTATCATTGTAGTTGGAGAATACTTCAACAAGTATAATTATTAAAACTCTAATAATACGAGCAATTTCAACTAAATTGATAAGTCGAGAATGATTTATTGACCTTTTTGGTTAATTTGATCCGATGGCATTATTGGCAGCAGGAATCAAACAACAAACCTCTCGCACCTACACTGTTCACCCGTGTCATCTCCCATTCTTCCATTTGAAGAACTCCAAATTGGTGTTCTCCAAAATTGTACATAAATTGGAAAAATGGAGAGGAGTTAGGTGTTTGGAGTGATAACTTTAGTAAACAAGTTTTTCATTTTGCATTATTCCACCTCTCCAATTCCCTATTTTTTCAAAAAATCCTTCATTTTTTCATTTCGATAAACGAACCCTAACCTCCCGTAACTTTTTTCCTTATGATTTTTCTCTCCCTTTCTCCTCTTCTCTTCCCCTTTTTATTTTAACATTGCAGATAGCCTAAGAACTAGCGATAGACTTTCTAAAAAAAAAAAAAAAAGAACTAGCCATAGACAACTCAGTGAATGATTATATATTATTAAAAATAAAATGTTATATTTAATTTATTATTAAAAAATAGAGCATTAACCATAGCTGCGTGGGAAATGACAAAGGGCTTGTTTGGTTATCAGCGGTTAGCGTTTAGCGGTAGCGGTTTGTGTTAGCGGTTATCAAATAGCGGATTGTATTAGCGGGTTTGACCAGTAGATTGTATTAGCGGTTTGTAAAAAGATGTTTGGTAAAATTAGCTGTTTAGATTAGCGGGTAACATGTAAAATGACCAAAAGGGTATTCATATTATTATTATTATTATTATTATTATTATGTAATAATAAAATAAAATTTATAATAACACTTACAAAAACAACAACAACAATAATAATAATAATAATAATAATATAAAACATAAATATATAATAAAATTAAAAAAAAAAATTAAAGAAAAAGGGGAGCCGTGGCTCCCCTTTATAAATGATGTGGGAAATGTCCCACATCGAAACTTTTGGAAGAGGAGCTCAAAGAGCTCCTCTATATAAGAGGAGCGATGCTCCTCTTCCAAAAATTCAAAGCCTGTATTGGCATTGTATAAGGGAGCCGAAAGGCTCTCATTTAAAGAAGCCTTGTAGTTAATTAATTTTTTTTTCTTTTTTAATAAAAGAAAAGATAAGGGCGCTTTGGATCAAACGCTGTTTGAGTTTCTAGCGGTTTGGAGTAATTTGCTGTTCTAAATCACTGGCTAACCAAATACATTCTTTCGTGTTTTGACCTAAAGTTGACGGATTCGTCAAAATTTGGCGGATCTGCCATTAACTAAACATGCCCAAAGTCTTTGAAAATGGTACCATTAACAGGGTAGTTTTTTTTTTTTTTTTTTTTTTTTTTTAACA